>NC_133324.1:713711904-713966904 GCF_042186555.1 Aquarana catesbeiana | reverse complement strand
TGATTGGCTACTGTGTCACTTCACTTTAGGAAGCAGCGTGAATATTTCTGCGTTTGCAGAACCACGCTGTCTCCTCGGGAACTTCATGGTTCAGCCCTCACTTTTAGGTAGCTAGGAGGTTCATATAGGTGTAGAAGGGGAGTGCTCTATATTGGGGGTTTGAGGGTTCCATGGAGATTTCCATTTCAGTCATCCAGATATATATTGCACGGACCATCTGTTTACTGGTCATAATTTGGGAGGCTATAGACAGGTTGGTGGGTTCCCACTTTGTGGGACTTCCTTCTTTGAATATTATAGGGGATTTAGGGATCTATATATATATATATATATATATATATATATATATATATATATATATATTGCCTTTTTGTATTCTGATTTTATAGCTTAATAAAACTGTGTAGTTCAACTCTTTAGGGTGTGTTATAATCTTTTTGTTTTTTTTATTTTCTATTTTTCTTGTTACTGAAAAGTATGTCTATGTACAGTATAGTATGCATTCAATACTTGGTTGGGGATCCTTTTGCATGAATTAATGCATCAATGCGGCATGGCATGGAGGCGATCAGCCCATGGCACTGCTGAAGTGTTATGGAAGCCCAAGTTGCGTCGATAGTGTCCTTCAGCTCACCTGCATTGTAAGGTCTGGTGTCTCTCATCTTCCTCTTGACAATACCCCACATTTTCTCTATGTGGTTTAGGTCAGGCAAGTTTTCTGGCCAATCAAGCACAGTGATATCATTATCATTAAACCAGGTATTGGTACTTTTTGGCAGTGTGGGCCAAACACCCCCCCCCCCCCGGTTCGGTTTGCAGGCAAAAACACCGTTAAAGTCTATGGGACACGAATGTGAGAAATCAAAAGTGCCCATTTTAAAGGCTCATATGCAAGTTATAAAAAGTGTATGGGGACCCGGGTACTGCCCCAGGGGACATGTATCAATGCAAAAAAACTTTTTAAACATGGCCGTTTTTTCAGGAGCAGTGATTTTAAAATGCTTAAAGTGAAACAATAAAAATGAAATATTCCTATAAATAGCGTGCCTGGGGAGTCTCCTTAGTCTGCCTGTAAAGTAGCTCATCTTTCACGTGTTTATAACAGCACCACAGCAATATTAAATTTCTAAAGGAAAAAAATGTAATATAAAACTGCTCGTGGCTGTAAGGTATTGTCCGATCCCGGCAATATAATATAGATAGAAATCATTGAAAAAATGGTGTGGGTTCTCCCCCAGTCCATTACCAGTCCCTGGGTCTGGTATGAATATGAAGGGGAACCCCGCACCAAAATAAAAAAAATGGCCTGGGGGTCCCCCCAAAATCCATACCAGACCTATATCTAAGCATGCAACCTGCCAGGCTGCAGCAAAAGGGGAGGGGACGAGAGAGCATTCCCCCTCCTGAACCTACCCATTCACCGAAAAAGTGTCAAAAAAGGAAAAATGACAGGAGACAAAGGGCCTGGTAAAGGAATGGGGGGGGACTCGCTCCATTTTTTTTCAATGATTTTTATGTATATTGCTGCGAGCAGTTGTAAATTACATTTTTTCCTTTTTTCCATTTTCCATTTTGCTGCTCTCTTTCATAACACTATGTAACACTATGCTGTAAGCAGCCTTACATAGTGTGGACGTGGACTTAGCCCCCTGAGCCATGATTGGCCAAAGGCACCCTGCCTTTGGCCAATCATGGCTCTCACTGCAGAGCGCACTGTGATTGGCTAAAGCATGCAGGTCAGGTGCATGCTTTGGCCAATCAGCAGCCGTCAATGCACTGCGATCTCGTAGTGCACTGACGGTCTCGCAGTTCATTATAGGGCGTTCTGCGGGCACACCCTATGATGGACTACATTACATTGTAGCAAAGTGTAATTTCTTCAGTGTTGTCACATGAAAAGATATAATAAAATATTTACAAAAATGTGCGGGGTGTACTCACTTTTGTGAGCTACTGTATATACAGGTGAGTTCAGCCTGTGGCAATGCTGAAGTGTTTTGAAGCCCAGGTTGCTTCGAGAGCGGCCTTCACCTCGATGGGTCTGGTGTTTTTCATCTTCCTCTTGACAATACCCACAGATCCTCAATGGGGTTTAGGTCAGGCAAATTTGATAGCCAATCAAGCACAGTGATACCATGATCATTAAACCAGGTATTGGTACTTTTGGCAGTGTGGGCAGGTGCCAAGTCGTGCTGAAAATTGAAATCAGCATCTTCATAAAGCTGGTCATCAGAGAGAAGCATGAAGTGCTCTAAAATTTCCTGGTAGAGGGCTGCGCTGACTTTGGACATGGTAAAACACAGTGGACCAACACCAGCAGATGGCATGGCTCCACAAATCATCACAGACTGTTAGAAATTTTGCATTTCATTGGGAAATCAAGGTACCAGAGTCTGAAGGAAGAGTGGAGAGGCACAGAATCCAAGTTGCATGAGGTCCAGTGGGAAGTTTCAACAGTCAGTGATGATTTGGGGAGCTATGTCATCTGCTGGTGTTCACTGTGTTTTATCAAGTCCAAAGTCAGCGCAACCCTCTACCAGGAAATTCTAGAGCACTTCATGCTTCCCTCTGCTGACCAGCTTTATGGAGATACTAACTTCATTTTCCAGCACGACTTGGCACTTGTCCACACTGTCAAAAGTACCAATACCTGGTTTTATGATCATGGTATCACTGTGCTTGATTGGCCAGCAAACTTGCCTGACCTAAACCCCATAGAAAATCTGTGGGGTATTGTCAAGAGGAAGATGAGAGACACCAGAACCAGGTGGCTGAAGGCCGCTCTCGAAGCAACCTGGGCTTCATAACACCTCAGCATTGCCACAGGCTGATCGCACCTGTATATACAGTAGCTCACAAAAGTGAATATACCCCGCACAATTTTGTAAATATTTTATTATATTTTTTTATGTGCCAACACTGAAGAAATTACACTTTGCTACAATGTAAAGTAGTGAGTGCACAGCTTGCATAACAGTGTAAATTTGATGTCCCCTCAAAAAAACTCAACACACAGCCATTAATGTCTAAACTTCTGGCAACAAAAGTGAGTACACCCCTATGTGAAAATGTCAAAATTGGGCCCATTTAGCCATTTTTTCCTCCCCGTTGTCATGCAATTTGTTAGTGTAACAAGGTCTCAGGTGTGAATGGGGAGCAGTTGTGTTAAATTTGGTGTTCTCACGCCCACTCTCTCATACTGGTCACTGGGAGTTCAACATGCCACCTCATGGCAAAGAACTCTCTGAGGACTTGAAGAAAAGTATTGTTGCTCTAAATAAAGATGGTCTAGGCTATAAGAAGATTGCCAAGACCCTGAAACTGAGCTGCAGCACAGTGGCCAAGACCATACAGCAGTTTAACAGGACAGGTTCCACTCAGAACAGGCCTCGCCATGGTGACCAAAGAAGTTGAGTGCACATGCTCAGCATCATATCCAGAGGTTGTCTTTGGGAAATAGAGGTATGAGTGCTGTCAGCTTTGCTGCAGCGGTTGAAGGGGTGGAGGATCAGCCTGTCAGTGCTCAGGCCATACGCCGCACACTGCATCAAAATTGGTCTGCATGGCTGCCATCCCAGAAGGAAGCCTCTTATAAAGATGATGCACAAGAAAGCCAGCAAACAGTTTGCTGAAGACAAGCAAACTAAGGACAAGGATTATGTGAACTATGTCCTGTGGTCTGATCATACCAAGATAAACTTATTTGGTTCAGATGGTGTCAAGCGTGTGTGGCAGCAACCAGGTGAGGAGTACAAAGACAAGTGTGTCTTGCCTACATGCATGGTGGTGGGAGTGTCATGGTCTGAGGTTGCATGAGTGCTGCCAGCACTGGGGAGCTACAGTTCATTAAGGGGACCATGAATGCTAACATGTACTGTGACATACTGAAGTAGAGCATGATCCCCTCCATTTGGAGACTGGGCCACAGGGCAGTATTCCAACATGACAACAACCCCAAACACACCTCCAAGACGGCCACTGCCTTGCTAAAGAAGCTGTGGGTAAAGGTGATGGACTGGCCAAGCATGTATCCAGACGTAAACCCCATTGAGCATCTGCGGGGCATTGTCAAATGGAAGGTGGAGGAGCGCAAGGTCTCTAACATCCACCAGATCTGTGATGTCATCATGGAGGAGTGGAAGAGGACTCCAGTGGCAACCTGTGAAGCTTTTTTTGCATATTTCTCACATTTAAATGATTCAGATCATCAAGCTAATTTTAATATTACAGAAAGATAACCTGAGTAAATCCAAGATGCAGTTTTTAAATTATTATTTCATTTATTAAGGGAAAAAAGCTGTTCAAACCTGCCTGTCCCTATGTGAAAATGTAATTGCCCCCTCCCATGCTGAATCGTGAATGAACTGTGATTAACCACAATTTTTTGGAAAGCTGAGTTAAATTTCACTTGCCACACCAAGGCCTGATTACTGCCAGACCTGTTGAATCAAGAAATCACATAAATAGAGGCTGTCTGACAAAATGAAGCACGTTAACACATCACAAAAAGCCTCACATCATGCCACAATCTAAAAAAAATCAAGAACAGATTAGAAACAAAGTAATGTACATGTATTGGTCTAGGAAGGGTTTCAAAGCCATTTCTAAGGCTTTGGAACTCCAGTGAACCTCGGAGAGAGCCATTATCCACAAATTGAGATAACTTGGAACAGTGGTGAACCTTCCCTTGAGTGGCCAGCCTACAAAAATTACTCCAAGAGCATGATGACGACTCATCCAGAAGGTCATAAAAGAACCCAGAACAACATCTAAATAACTGCAGGCCTCACTTGCCTCAGGTAAGATCAGTGTTCATGATTCAACAATAAGAAAGAGACTGGGCAAAAATGGCATCCATGGGAGAGTTCCAAGGCCCAAGCCATTGCTGACCAAAAAGAACACAGAGGCTCACATTTACCAATAAACATCTTGATTATCCCCAAGATTTTAGGCAAATATTCTGTGGACTGATGAGACAAAAATCTAACATTTTGGAAGGTGTGCATCCCATTACATCTGGCATAAAACTAATACAGCATTTCATAACAAGAACATCATACCAACAGTCAGACATGGTGGTAGTAACGTGATTGTCTGGGGCTGCTTTGCAGCTTCAGGACCTGGATGACTTACTATAATTGATGGAACCATGAATTGTGAGCTCTACCAGAAAATCCTAAAGGAAAATGTCCTGCCATCAGTTTGTGACCTCAAGCTCAAGTGCACTTGGGTTATGCAGCAGGACAATGATCTGAAACACAAAAGCAAGTCCACCTCCAAATGGTTCAAACAAAGCAAAATTTAGGTTTTGGAGTGGCCAAGTCAAAGCCCGGACTTAAATCCAATTGAGATGCTGTATCGTGACCTTACATTAAAACAATTCTGCAATGAAAAGTGGGCCAAAATTGTTCCACAGCAATGTGATAGATTCATTGCCAGTTATTGCAAATGCTTGATTGCAGTTGTTGCCGCCAAGGGTGGCACAACCAGTTATTAGGTTTAGGGGGCAATTACTTTTTCAAATAAAGCCAGGCAGGTTTGGACAGTTTTTTTGCTTTAATAAATGAAACCATCATTTAAAAATTGCATTTTGTATTTTGATGTGTCATTTTAATGTGACAAATATGCAAAAAAATAAAAAATCAGAAACAGGCAAATACCTTTTCACAGCAGTGTATGTATATATATATATATCTATATATATTAAAAACGGGAGCCAATGGCCATATTTGTTCACTGCCATTGCCCAGATTTGGCCAATGGCCATATTTAATCAGCGGTGTCATTGCTATTCCCAGCCCTTTTCTTAAGTGCTAGGGATTCACGGTGACATCAGTGGTTCCTGTATTGCTGTGTTGACCAGGGCAGGTCAACCAATTAGAAAATAAGTTGGTATGCTTTTAAGGTCTGTAATTGAATCCAAACATTTTATATGGAGAAAATGGGTGGTTGAATGGTTGCATAAAGGCTTTAACGTACTGTATATCTACATTTACGGTCAAAGCTTTTCACCAACATTTGAAATGCTCTTTGAAGATCTATTATATGATTCTGCTGTACAAAGTATCCTCTAGATCACGTCTATAACCTTATACAGTAATAATAATGTACACCTTACCAACTTGTTCTCCAATGATTTCTTTAGATCATTCCAGCAGCAGCAATCTGAATTTAAAATCTCAAAAGCCAGATTATCAGTATTTGCATTTTAGGCAAACTTTCCAAGCTCAATATAAATCTTTTCCACTTACCTTATCTATGATACCCTTACTTGAAACTCTAGCAACTACGGTAGTGATATTGATGTTCTACAGTGTACTCTAGTATGAATAGCAAGACAAAAGGTCCATTGATGACTTGCTATAGACTGAAATTATAGGGGTAATCTATGCTATCTCTCCCAACCCCTAGTGAAGTCAATACAGTTATATCACTGGATTACTTTTTTAGGCCAGAAAATGACTGGATTTCAATAACCTTAGCGTTATGCTCACACTAAAATGATAAAAGCTTGTTTACCAAAAAAGAGGTAACCCCATTGTCTATGGTAAAGTGTGGGAGCAATGGCTTTCTTTGATGCAACCCCCTTGGTCACTCCTATTGTTATGGGAGTATCCCACAACAGCTATCACCCAAGACCATAGCGCCTTTTTAACTTAACATAACTCAGGAAACAGATAAGATGGTAAAACTAAGGGATTTTTTTGAGCTGGGGCTTAACCCAGCCACCTTAAAGAGGGTCAATTTTCATTTGTTCTCTCCAGACTTACTTTTCCAAATTTTTTTTTATGTTATGATCCCTGTACAGAGTGATCAAATACGTTGCGGAAGATGTGCCTTATCTTAGTTAATTTGGGGATTATGGAATATAAAGTGGGTGAGAAGGTGGGTGGGTCCCAGAGATGCTTAGGGTTTTTTTTTTGGCTGATCATTTTTATTTGTCTTTTTATTTTTTATCGAAAACTTTTTTTTATCATTAAAACTTTATAAATAATAGTTTGATTTAAAAAATGTATACCATGATTTGCAAATGTAGTTGTGACCCCACTCAATTAATCATTGACACTCGCAGCACTCCCTTTTACCCTAGTAGATTATTCGATTTTAACGTTAGTTTAAAATGTGTTGCATTTGTAATGAATGCATGTTTACCTGTGCATTGTAATGCCCTGTACACACGGTTGGATTTTCCGTCGGAAAATGTGCGATTGGAGCATGTTGTCGGAAATTCCGACCGTGTGTGGGCTCCATTGGACATTTTCCATCGGATTTTCCGACACACAAAGTTTGAGAGCAGGCTATAAAATTTTCCGACAACAAAATCCGATCGCGTCAATTCCGACCGTGTGTGGATAATTCCGTGTGTGGACAATTGCTGCTGATATTCACACAGAGTTCTCACAAACTTCTTTCTTTATTATTTATCGTGATTTCATCAATATATTTTGATTTGTCACATCTGACAAAAAAGATATATGTTTTTTTTTTTTGGTTTGTATTGTTTTCAAGCCTGCTCGTGTTTTTAATTTTTTTTATTTTTTGATTTTACATCCTGAATATTTTTGAGTGTGTTTTGTGTGTCAAGTTACCACACCATTATTATCTTGTATTATTTAATCTCAAGAAGGTTGCTTGGTGTTGGTGTCTCTTGTTTATTTCACATTGTAGTTTTGAAATGTACCTGCCTCCTCACAAACAAGTGCCACATTCCAGAGCCTTGTCCTGGCTGAGCTCTTCCTGTGTATGAAAAAGGGACATAGTTTTAGTTTTTCTTCATCAATCACACACAATTTTCACCTCATGACTGTTGCAAATTAAATGTTAACAAATATAACAGGCTATCATTCTGAGCCCAGCATTTTTCATTATTGTCCCTACTGTCTATTGATATGTCAAACACTTTATTAAATCAGCAATTAGTGATCAATAATAACATCTAGTAAACCTAATTTATTTATTGACCAGAAATCTGTAGAATAATGCTATACCTGACTCCAGCTGGGCTCCTCCACTTCTTCCTGGCTGGAAGTCCCAGGTTGGACATCGGAAGCCTCAGCTGGGTGGAAGATAGGGTGGAAGGAAGAGTGGAAGGAAGAGTGGAGAGGGATTCCCTGACTCCAGTCTGGTCTCACAGAAATCGCAGTCTCTCATAGTACCACAGCCTGGGGACATAAACGTCATCTGCTGCAGCTCCTGATCTCTAGGAATCCTGGACCTTCTTGCGCTTCCTAAGATAAGTGCTCCTCAGGCCACCAATTTTGGCTTTTAAATAGGGGATGGTTGCTGTGGGGACCACCAGCTTCACCAACTCCAGCAGTTTCTCCAGCGCTGCCTGCCTCTTTTGTTTATTGTTGTATTGGGGGTGTTTCACCTGCCACAGACAGGGCAGCTCCCTGTACTTGTCTATGAACAGGGGGAGGAAGTTGTGGTCATTGAAGCCATCCATTTTATCTGCAAGACACAACACAAGACAAACCATGTCAGGTGAAACTCTCCTAATCTTGTTACAATATAGGCCTCAATCTATAAGCAGTATAGGCCCAAGTTTAGATCTTACCTTCATTATCACGATCGGCGCCTCCGATACTCCTTCCTCCGCTCACAGATCGTATGTACTACGCACGCGTGTTATGCTTTATATACACTGCGCATGCGTAAAACTCCGCCCCTGACGTTCTTTCTAGTCTATTCCCCGCCCCTTCTCATTCGGTGCAGTGGGGGGAAGAGCACATGGCTGAGACAGAGCAGTTGCATGCTAATTACAGCATCGAGGAGGAGGAAAACCCGCAGCTAGAAACGTCCCGATCCCGGAAGAAACGATTTAAGGCCTCAAATATGTCCTTTGGGGAGATATTGGAGATGGTGGACATCTTGAAGAGGGCTGACTATGATGGGAAGTATGGACCTTACCCCAACCCCAATGTCAGAAAGGCCAAGATCATGGGAAAGTAGTCAAGAGTCTGCAGAAGAATTTCAGGGTACAACAATCCAAGGATCAACTCAGCAAGCGGTGGTCGGACCTCAAATTAAGGGAGCATGAGCAGTACAGAAGGATCAGGAGAGTGCTGCAAAAAAGTAATAGTTGTGCTGTGTTCCTATTCTTTATTTTTATTACATTCGTAATGCTCCATGTGCTTTTCTTTACTGTTGTACAGTTTAAAATGGCAACTTTCATGTTCATGGGCACATTGTTCGTTCGTATGAAACATTGTTCGTTCGGCATAGAAAACACCATTGTTTTGGCCATGTGCATTTGAATACATTTTTTATAGCCTACTCTTCTTAAAATAATTTTTGAGTCTAGATGGGTTTGTAACTAGAATGTAATGCAAACTAGATTCTGTGTAAGGAGAGGACACTCAGCAGCTGTTTACACATCTGGATGCTGGAACACTAGTGTGGGACACCAGAACACCCTTTTTATTAGGGGGCCCACACAGGTGCTCCAGTGTATACTATAGGGGTGTCTCCATCTGTGAAGCTTGTACAAAACAGGTAAGTATTCAAGCTTGACAAAGGAAAAAAATATTTCTTCATCTTGGAACTCTGCCAAAACAGACAATTGTACCCCACTTCCAAGCAATGTTTCATATTCCTATTTCTGCATTGAAATATCTGTGTGCTAAGTATACCTATTTTTTTTACATAGGGGAGAAAAGACTTGGAGGACAACACTCATCCGAGGAGACCACAGACCCCCCACCTCATGAGGAAGGTGAAATCCCCCAAAGCCAAGCAGAGGAGGAGGAGGAAGGGGACGTGGTGGAAATAGTCACCACAACAGGTGAGTGTCTGTGACCACAGGCTCAGGTAAGAGATGGATGCCGGCATATTTATAATACATGGTAAGCTTTTGTTTCTATATTTTTAGGTGATCGTGATGCTGTGGATCCAGGTCATTTCACCAGTGAGAGTGCCCAGATCCTGATCGAGGAGATCATGGGGTGTAATAGAGACTTGGAAAACATCCAGAAAAACATCAATGATGTTCAAGGCAAAATGAAGAACATCATTGATGTTTTAGGGAGAGTTTAAAACACCTCCAAATCCCTTCCTTTTTTGTGGTCTTTGTAATTTAAATGTTTTTTTCATTTTTTGCCATTTTATAGAAAAGCCAAATTGTGAAGATGCACACAGTGTGTCAACATGTGCTATCTGCCATCACGGGAGATCAATGTATGCGTTTTGGGGGTGCAACCCCTTCCTCAATAATAAAGTAGCTGTGAGGAAGGGGTTGCACCCACAAAACACGTCCCTTGATGCCCCGTGATGGCAGCTAGCACATGTTGATATTCGCCAATTTGTGTGCATCTTGAAAATTTGGCTTTTCCAGGGGTGACTTCTCCCCATCTGAACGCAATATCAAACACAGTTTAGAAATACTCATGTCTGATATTGCCTTCGATTTCTACTAACGTTGAAATTTGTAAGTTCCAGATTTGTGTATTTCTTGTTTGTTTGAAACATTCCTGTTTTACCTTAAATGGACATTTCTACTTTTATTAATGTGACCCAAAAAATTGTTATACAACAAACACGTTGGTTTGTTTTAAAAACCTTTTAGAAATGCACATTTGATTGTGCAGGTATTAAAAAAATTGATACTCAAGAATGTGTGGATTATTGTTTCAATGCTCCTAAAATTTTGTTAAGGTAAAATTGGTGTTTTCAGTGACAATGGGGGTTATTTCCTAAGGGCAAATCCACTTTGCACTACAAGTGCAGTTTCAGTGCAGGCTCAAGTGTACTGTGTAGTGCAAAGTGTATTTTCCTTTAGTAAATAACACCCAACAGTGCTTTTTAAGGTTACATAATCACAACATTTTCAGAACTCCCCACATTTCTGTCAGGGTCAACTAAAAGAAACACAAGCAGTAAATGTCAGCAAAGATTTTAGTAGTTAATTTTTTTTTTTATTTGAAAAATGTATCAGACATTGTCTGGCATATTGATGGCCCCCCTACCCGCAAAGTAATCAAGGTATCTAAGACGGACCTCGCGGGCACTCAGGGGGGGCAAGCCAGGACGGCCACTTTCAAGCGCCATCAGGGTTGGTTCATTTACTTGAATTCCGGCCTCAGGCCCAACTGAGGCAGCATAGTTGGCAGAATTTTGCCTTAAAAAGTTGTGTAGAACACAGCATGCCAGGATGATATGATTTAGTTTATAGTCCGCCATGTGTATGGGTGTAAGAAATAGGCAGAACCGGCTGGCCATGATTCCAAATGTGTTCTCCACCACTCTTCCAGCCAGCTGGTAATTAAAAACCCTCTGGTCCGGGGTGAGGATTCTCATTGGGAATGGCCGCATAAGATGGTCCCCCAGCGCAAACTCTTCATCAGCAACGAAAACAAATGGGAGTCCTTCCACATTGTCTTCTGGAGGTGGCAAGTCCAAGCTGCCATTCTGGAGACACCTGTAGAATTCCGTCTGGGCGATGACTCCACCATCGGACATCCAGCCATTCTTCCCCACGTCCACATACAGGAACTCATAAGTAGCCGACACCACTGCCAACATCACAATACTATTGAACCCCTTATAATTATAATAGTATGACCCCGAGTTGGGTGGTGGGACGATGTGGACATGTTTCCCATTAATAGCCCCTCCGCAGTTAGGAAAGTCCCACAGCTGGGCAAAGTGGGAGGCCACAGTCTGCCATTCCTGTGGGTTGGAAGGAAACAAGGAAACTGTGGAGCCAAACAAGAAAAAGAAATTAATCATTTTGCACATAAACAGGGAAAGCAGAACAAACATTCTTGGCCAACATCAGTATAACATTTATTTTAGGGAGTATTTAAAGACCAAGGTATAAGGGCCACCTATCAGATTCCTCCTCCCCCCCTCTCATGGGCCATTTGTAAAATTTTATGGGGGGAGATGTTTTGGACAGGTAACCCTCTCCACTTCATTGAGAGATGAATGCATAAATAATGTGTACTACTTTGGCCAGCCCCTCCTTACTTTACACTATTGGCAGCCCACTGGACAGGTAACAAGTGTCATACTACAAAGAGATAAATACACACTGTACACATTTTAGCACATTTTTAAATTCTGCTATTACCTATCAAGATAATAATAGGATACAAAAACTTTAAACATTACCATTTGAAAGTATTCAGGTAGGCCCTTGCACTACATGCTTTGGGGAATTCATCCATAAATCTGACCACAAAAGAGGTGGGTATAGTGTGTATGAGTTTGGCAAAGTCAGCAGATAGAGGATTGTTATTAGCTGAGTTAGCAGTTGGGGAGGGAGGGTTCCAAATTATTTTGGGACACCAAAAAAAAGCCTCTGCCACTCTGCCTGAATTTAAAGAACAAATCACATTTTTACACATTTTAGGGGGTGTTTGGGGTAAAGCACTACTATGGAGCTGACAAAATACATTGTTTAGTGACTACACGAGGTGAATATAGGGCCAGGAGAGCATGCGGCGGAGGTAAGTGAAGGCAAATATGCATGAAGGACACCAAATTTTCGTTAAAAAAACAGCATGCATGAGGACAAAGGGGACATTTACAGCATATTACAATCATGGTAATTAGGGAATGAGGAAAGAAATACAATACATTAGCAAACATTCTATACAATAAAATGTGATGTTAAAGGATAAAAATCTTACCTTAATATACTCCTTCTGCAGGACCCGAATGATGGCAGAACAGGTCTCCAGGATAATGATCCCCAGAGCCTGGGGGGAGGCCTGTCGAGAACTTGAGGTCCTGCAGGCTTCTCCCCATCACCAAGTACTGCAGAGTGGCGACTAACCTCTGCTCCGGAGTGATGGCTTGCCTCATGAAGGTATCCTGCCTGCTGATATAGGGGGTCAGCAAAGCCAACAAACGGTGAAATACGGGGTCCGTCATCCTGAGAAAGTTTCTGAAATCATCAGGATTATTCTCACGGATCTCACGGAGCAAAGTCATGTGACAGAACTGGTCACGCTGGAGCAACCAATTCTTGGTCCATGAACTCCTCCCCACCCTGTTCATGGACTGGACTTGTGTCAAGGTAAGGACCCCAACACCAAGCCCCCGCACAGCACGAACTCTACGAGGAGTACGTATACACAACATGGCTAGAAAGCGGTCGGCTGCTCAGAATGAAGTAACAGAAAGCACTGAAGAACAGCAAGGCCTGTGAAGAGCGACCTGAAAAACAGTAACGAGCGGACAAGAATGCACTGAATAATCAAATACGAACTCACTGCACGCACTGAAGACCAGATAAAAACCCACAAGCACAAACTGAACAGCAGAAAATGATCTGAAAACCACGAGTCTGAAAAAGCACGAATCGTCTCTCACCAAACTTTTACTAACGCGAGATTAGCAAAAGGAGCCCAAAGGGTGCAGCGCTTGGTTCAGAACTGCCCTTTTATAGTCTCGCCATACGTGGTGTACATGACCGCGTTCTTGGCGATCGGAAATTCCGATAACTTTGTGCGACCATGTGTATGCAAAACAAGTTTGAGCCAACATCAGTCGGAAAAAATCCATGGATTTTGTTGTCGGAATGTCCGATCAATGTCCAATCGTGTGTACAGGGCATTAGTGTTATAAAATATTAGTGCTGCAAAAATGTAACACTTGCACACTTAAAGTGGATGTAAACCCAATGTCAACCTTTCTAAGCTACTGCCATAGGGGTTATCTAGGAGGATATACAGTACATGCCTCCTGCATGTATCTTTGCCTGTCAAATGTCTCCCCTCTGTCTGTTATGAGAACTGGAAAAACTGCAGATTCTGTAAGTGGGTTTGTTGTCAGGAGCTCGGTGGGTGGAGTCGTGATGTCAGTAGACTCCCCGCCCACCTCTACACTCCTCTTGTCAATATGCATTTTCTCCTGTGTATTTCTTACACTGAACTTCTGCTATGATCTCTAACATCCAGTGAAAAGACAGGAAAGTAACCACATGACTTTAGCATGCCAAATCATGCTGAGGTGTGGAACCGCCAATCCTTGCAGAGCTGCTGAAGAAAGGAGTGGGGATGGGAATTAAAAAATAATGCATGTCTTAGGCTAGTGCACAAGATATGTAAATCACCTGTCACTCACAGCAAGGGGGAGGATTTGACAAAGTTTTTCTCTGTTTGTCAAGTTTTATCTCACTGAACAATGAAAGAGAATTGTTCAGTGCTGGATTAACTCTTTGTGGCAAGACTGGGCTCAAATGATAGGAAATCTTATACTCTACATTATGACATAAAAAAAATTTGGGTTTACATCCACTTTAAGCATAAGGCATTAGGTATGTGTTCTTGATACACTCTGAACATTCCTTGACATCAGGTGTTTTGTGTTGCAAAGAGTTAGCTCTGTTTCACATTGTACCATACCGAAAAAAACAGAAACTGCTCTATCTGTCCATGTGTAATACTGCAGTCTGATTTATTTGTATTGAGCCCCTATAGGTGGGCCCTCCGCCCAAGAGAGAGCTAAATTGCAACCTCCTCACAAGTGTCTAATTTGCTTTTGCCTCTTTCTGTGTACCCTTAATAACAAGAAGAATGGTAAGCTTACGCAAAAATGACTTTGTTAGTGCATTTCTGCAGAGCAGGGCTTGTCAACAGGTTTCATAAAATTGTACAAACAAGCTGCAAAACTAGTTGTTTATTGTAAACACATAAAAGAAAAGCTAGATAAAAGCCAACCAATTAAAGTATCTAATCTATCACATCTACCTTATGGATTCTGGCAGCTTCCAGAGATTTTCCTTTAACCTTGGAGTAATTGTACACCGTCCTTTAGAGTCCGCCTTGAATAGTAGTACTTTTAATGCCACAAAGCTATAGCACTTTTATCACTCCAGTAAATCATATGGAAACATACTGCATATCGTATCACCTGGAACAGTAGAACTATTATGTGCTAAAGTTATCAAGGTTTATTAAATTCTTGGAGAAAATTGGATTTTGCTCCAGGTGATAATTTGAGATGCAGCAGATGAATCTTCAACTGTAATGATTCATGAATCAAATTGCCTTTGTTAAACAATTTGAATGCAGACGTATTTTTATTGTAAAGATATACTACATGTCTCAGCACTTTTAAGCTGATATAGAGAACTGTCAGCGGTTTGTACTCCCAGGAGCATGTACAGCAATTAACATAGTATGGATGCAGTGGAAAGTAACTGAAATGGATATTTTTTGCAGAAACCACTTACTGTTGACATTTTACTCTTTTTTTTTATTTTTTTAAAAATTGTATTATGTTATTGCAGTTAGTTGATTTTGTAAAAGTGTTCTCTGCAACAAGTTATCTTGTATAAAACACCAATTGAATTTTTAACAGTGTTAATAAAATAGTCAAGGAAAGATGAATGGAGCATCTGCCTTCTGTTCTATTGCTCTGTTCTGGTAATTTACTAGAACAATTTAAGAACTGCTAGTCATTGCAATTGCCAAGTATGGAATCTTAAAACAGCATTGCTTACACAATTTGCCTGCGAGCATAAGCTAACATTTGTATAGTCCTCTATTTGCCTTTTAGCTAAATATGTAGAGCTGTACTGTATGACAATAGGAAAGACTGGTGTTCCTTAAAAAAGGAATATTTCTGTCAGGATGGAAAACGTCTTGAAGTATATGTTAAGGACAAACCTTTTTGATTTGGATGTTGTATTGCCTCATGCAAGGCTGTAATGTACCAGGTCACTCCAGTGATTAAAATCACCTTGTCGCCTCAACTTAATCTTAATCCTGGAACACCAACTGTTGAATTATGTGACTACCCACGTCTATCAGATCATCCCCCACAGCTATTACTTTTTGTATCACCTCCCCTCTCCATTTAGATTGTAAGCTCAATGAGCAGGGCCCTCCTAATCCTTCTGTATTGTACTGTGGTATAATTGTACTGCCTCCCTTTATATTGTAAAGCACTGTGCAAACAGTTGGCACTCTATAAATCCTGTTTACTATAATGTCTCAACCCCCATCATTAGAGGATTCTAACTGTACCTCAGGGAAATAAAAAGGAATGTTGCACAGAACAAGCCCATTGACACCAGAGTAGTCTGCTGCAGTGTGTTTAAAGGATAAGTTCACCTTTAAAAAAAAAAAAAATGCACATATTTTTGCAGGTAAAAAAAAGTGCATTCATTATTTTTTTAATTGGGAGCCTGGAAAGCATTGCACCCATTAACAGCAGATTGTGGGTGCTATGCCGGGCTCTTGCAGGCTCTGTGTGTAAGCTGTTTGGCCGCACAGCAGTTAAACACTAACAGGAAGCATCAATGAACTTCTACAGTGCTCAACAGCACCCTGGTAGTTCATTGAGAACTACAAGCTGACAGCCGCTAAGGCTGCCAGATCTTATAGTTTCCAATTCACATAATTCTGTGAATAAGTGAGGATCCGCCCTCCTAGCCATGTTCCCTGCAGATTGTGTCAGAAGGGGGGGAGATACCCTGCCGCCCCTGACACTGAGGAGCTGGGGAGGTGCTGGGACTGTGGATTTGTAACATGTTACATGTTACACCCTGAATATGGGTGTAACATATTACAAAAGGTGAACTTATCCTTTAACACACCACACAAGACAAAAAATCCCTTCTGCAGCAGTTCTTTTAGCGCTTGCACCACAATGCATGTGGTGGGCTGGAACTCAGGTGTGTTGAGGTGCTATTCATAATAAATGGCATTGCAGAGTACCAATGCGCTTAACATGCAGTACCATGCCTTGTGGTGATGCACTATTTACTACAGTGCAGCAGTGTGCATAGGCCCTAAATATCATCCAAATCAGCATTACCTCCAGAGCAGCATACATTAAAACTTTCAGGACCAAGGCTGTAGTTAATTACAATAAGATTAGACATAGAGTGGGTAATCTGAGTGGGCATTCTATCTTTAAGTTGCAATATTTCTCAGACAATATAATCAGTTGTCTCTGTTTGAAGTATGTGCTGTTCTAGGAGAATGTGGGAGATGCATGCTGGAGCCACACTTATCGGACAAACGAACTAAGCACTGTGTTACCCATGATGCAATATGAAATGCACAATGTGGTAGGTGTGCATGTGGGTTGAGTTTGGCAGTCATTCTTTGATCACATGTAAACTCACGTACACATTTTTCCTGATACTGTATATCTGTCAAGCAGTGCTAATAAGTCAGTCAATCAGTCATGACTTGCCCACAGAAGGAAGAGTAAGTATGTTATGTTTCTCCTTCTGTAGACATTAATTAAGAAGGATACATGACGGGGAGGCATTTTTTCATAGGGATAAAACAGTGGCGCCCAGTTGCACAAACAGAAAGATGCTGTAAACTGGAAGAATAAGGAACCTGCTTGGGGAAGGAGAAATATTAAATATCATGTAAGTCTGTATGAAGAGAAGGAGAATGTTTTTACCAAATAGAAGGCAAGTACCTACTAAAATTGGTCCTGGCTAGAGATCAGATTTAAAAAAAAAAACCTTTCCATTAATCATGTAGGTAAACATAGGGGGTCATTTACTATAGCGCTGCAGCGCTAATTACCACAAATTAGTGCTAATTAGTGCTAATCCCGCTAATTAGTGCTAAAACAATATTCACTATGGCACTAGTAAAAAAATACTCCCAAATTCAAATTTACTACAGTCCCCTGAAACCAAATAGCGCTCAAACCCTTACTCTGCTAAAACCTGGAGTAGTGCACATGAAAATAATGTTTAGATCATGATTGTTAGAATATTATTCCAAATTCATAATTCGGCACTTATAGGTGTAATATTATATTCATGGCAAGCTTGCAAAACATATTTGGTTTTATGATTAATCGTAATAAATAGAGTATGTGTGAATGGCCTTGATCAATTGATTTTACATGATTCTTCATCTACAGCTGAGCATTGCTGGATTTTTCTGGTGTAGCCAATTTGATTATGACATTTAAGGTATCTTGGTATAGAATGTCATGAGAAGACAAAAATAGACACGTGTCCACGTAGATAAAGGAATATACATTGTGGATTATGTCCTGTTAAGTTAAGTTAGTTTGAAGTTCCAGTCATATTAATAAGTACTAGTATATAGTTACTTAATGTAAAGTTGGTAAAATGTGTTCATATTATGTAGATGTTTGGTTATATGACATTACATGATCAGCCTATTACTTCAAGTATGGAGTGTTACATGTGGGCTTGTCAATCCTATGCCATATATGACTCTGAGTTAGAATCTTCATTTGGATAGCATATTGCTGAAGCTAGCAGAAATGAATATGTGCCATACAAGGTACTAAGTTGGTGTGAGGTTATGACGTTCACACGTTCACATGTAACATATAAAGCCAATGCTTCCATATTGAAGGACACACAGACAGACACACACACACAGACACACAGTCACTAGGATAGATGACACTGACATGATCACAAGACACTTTGACAAGTGGGCACAGCTGAATTCTGCCAGAAGTCTAAGAACGTCATTTCCTGTTTCTTCTTGGACGACACACAAGACAGCATGGAGACAGACAGCAGCCATAAAGCACACATGCTTTCATAAGCTTATTACAGCTTTAGAACTTTTTATTCTATTTCATATATTTTTACCCACACTGAACTGAACTATTATATTTTTACATTGTATTTATGATGCCAATTGTGTGGCAATAAACTCACACTTTGTTTTAATTCAGTTTGGCTATCAATGCTATTCATCCGGAAGCACCTCTGAGATACAAGAATATTAGATATTAATAATATTCTTCAATGATACACTGTAATTGCCTAAATGATACTGAAATATGAGGTATATTGTTTAAAGATAATCTGTTTTTAAACTGTGTGAAAAAGTGATTTATACACTGAAATATCTTTAAAAGTCTGAGAAGAGATAAATCCCCTGTCTCTGTACAACTAGGTGCCAGCACAACTGAGCATGCTCAGACCTGCAAATAGCTCTCATTTTAGCTCCAGTGTCTTTTTTACAGGGCACTATAGTAAATATCAAAATTAGCTCTGTGTTAAAGAGCATTTTTTGGGAGTGAAATCCGGTGCTATTATAGTCCAATGCAAGTTTTAGCCATTGATTCTAATGGTACGATTGTAACTTTCCCAAATAAATCCTTTTAATGTTGAGTTAAAATGTATCTTTCTCTGAAATAAATTTTACTTTGCAACATTTTTGCTTCTACTTAATCTATTTTGTGTTTAAGAATGCTAGAATGTGGAATGTTTTGATGTTTTGGTAAAACATTTTTTTTTCTGTCACTTTCACTTGTTACTCTCCATCTCACAACTATCTTTACCGAAACTGACACAGGTGTCTTTACAATCCACAAACAATGCCATTGCTGATGCAAATGTGATATGTGTACCAACATCAGAGATCAAAATGTAATTCTCAAAAATTTGAGGGTAATATCACTATTCTATACTCACCCACAAAGAACCAACAAATATCACAGAATAAATCAAGAATAACTCTTCAGTAATGTAATTTCATCAACTGTATGTCCAAACAAAATGCAATATTAATGTGTATTAATAAGTTTCACATGTGGCAGCTCTGTGGCTTAGAGGTTATTACTTCTGCTTAGCATCAATCAGGAAAAGTTCCATCCGCTGGTAATATCTGTCATTTGGCGTGCAGTACTAAGGTCCTGACCTGCTAGCCTGTTATCTGATCCTGAGCCTGTTCCTGTACTGTCTTCCTCTCCTGGTCCCCATCCGGTCCCACCTGTTACCTTGCAACCCTGCCCTGCAGTCTGATCCATCCATCCTCTTCCTGTCTTGTTTTGTTCCCCATCCTCATCTGCTGACCTCCTGTGTATGACCTTGGCCTGGCTTACGTTTATGTTTCTGGAACATCCCTTTGTCCATCTGCTGATCTGCTGTGTATGACCCTGGCCTGGCTAAAGTGTTTGATTTTGGTACTTACCTTGGCTGTATATAATTATCTAGAAAAGGTAATTTTATTGCGCTATCCTAATACTTAAAAAAAAGCTGCAACTACAATGTGAGACACACACACTAAAATAACATATAACAAAGAAAGCTGCACTGTATGATTATGGTGATCAGAAAATATTGTGACATATAAGTGATATAACTAACTAATACATAAGGTGTACGCAACCACAAATGAAATGTGCAATAATGAAAATAAAAAATTAGAAGAAAAAAAAATATTTTGTCAAAAGTTCTCCAAAAAAGATTCTCTGACGGGGCTGTTAGTTCCACTGAGTATACAGTTCCTAATAGTATTCCAGGTGATGATAGCAGGTGACAATTTTTCAATCCTCTATTCAATAGTGACATATGGCTACAGCATCAAAGAGGATGTGATGAAGTGCGACAGGAAAGTCCCTCCACAAATAATAATACTGACGCTAGCCAGCTTCTCAGATCTCTTGTTTAAGGAGATCGTAAATGCCTGTGGCTTTTATCCCCAGCCCTGGGTCTTTGTTCTTGGATAGCTATATGTTCCCGGACCCTCTACTTAGGGTATCCTCTGTACGAAATGATGTTGACTCATTCCCCATAAAAGGACATAAAGGCTTCCACAGTGTAAATTGTTTAAAAATTAAAATTAAACAGTATTGCACTTACATTTTCGCTGTAGATATATAGCATTTTCAAAATGTAAAGTTGAGCCAGCCGGCTCTCAATAGCTGCCCGTTGCTTCCGGGACTAGTGCGGTATGTGGTGACATCAGCACGCTGCTCCTTCCTATGCCATTTCATCACAGATGACGTGTTTCGGGGGGACAGCAGACAAACCACCAGCCACCCCCCCAGTAAGTTGATCCCCCCACCCCCTGTCATTTGCTCATCCACCCAGCAGCCCCACACTTACCCCGTCTAGGCCACAGGCAGCTTTGGATCCTTCCTGCATCTCCTCCTCCTCGGCAGCTTTTTTTCTCAGAGAATAGGTGCAGGAACTCCCCCCTCTGTGTCAATTTTGCATCTCCAATACCTACCCACTTCCAAGCACCAACTCTTGGTTCCACCACTTACCCACCTCCCAGTACGACCCTTTTTAGAGAATACAGGGGCAAGTATAATTTTACAGTGCTAAGTAATTTGTTTGGGACTTGGTAATAATAACAAGAAAAACAAGAAAATAGATCCCCCACAGCCAGCAGCAATAGAACCCTACAACAAAATACCACCCCAGCAACAATAGGCCCCCAGCAGCAACAGTAGATCTCCCAGCAGCCAACACAAATACTCTCCAGCAGCCAGCAACAACAGACACCTTAATTAACAGTAGATCCCTTCCAGCAACAATTGACCCCCCACAGCAACAAAAGATCCCCTCAGCATTAACAATAAATCATCGCACAAAAATAGATCTCCTCCAGTAAAAAGAAAATCCCCCAGCAGCCAGCACCAATAGACCCTCCATCACACCCCAGTACCCCTTTCCAATTGCACACGTTCAGTGCTGGAGGAGGCGGAACTGCGTTCCCCCGCATTCCCGCTGAAAAAAAGCCCTGTCTATGGGAATGTTTGACCATTCTTCCAGAAGTGCATTTGTGAGGCCAGGCACCGATGTTGGATGAGAAGGCCTGGGTCACAGTCTCTGCTCTAATTCAGCCAAAAGGTGTTCTATTGGGTTGAAGTCAGGACCTTGCTTTGCGCACTGTTGTGTTGGAACAGGAAGGGTCCATTCCCAAACTGTTTGCACAAAGTTGGGAGCATGAAATTGTCCAAAATGTCTTTATATGCTGATACCTTAAGAGTTCCCTATTGCTAACCATTTTGCTAAATGTAGCACTATATACTCTGTAAAAAAATTATTGAAGCTAGTGAATGAATGTACATAATTTTGTTTCTGCTGGCAAAATAAAAGTACATTGTTGAGCTTGTTTGTTGTGTTTTTTTTATTCTCTTTTTTTTCTTCTTTTTAATTAGTTTTGGGGGTGGTGGTTTTGGGGAAGTGCAATATCTTTATTTTATATCTTATAATTTCGATATGTATTTGTGTACCAAAAAAAAAACTCATCTCTTCAGCACACCTGCAAGTAAATGATAAAGGTGGAATCTTTATATATAACAGATGTGGATAATTGCAGGTAGGGATGAGCTTCGAGTTTGAGATGAACTCATGTTCGACTCGAACATCGGCTGTTCACAAGTTCGCCGAACAGCGAACAATTTGGGGTGATCGCGGCAAATTCGAATGCTGCGGAACACCCTTTAAAAGTCTATGGGAAAAATGAAAAGTGTTAATTTGAAAAGCTTATATTCATGGTATTGTCATAAAAAGTGTTTGGGGACCTGGGTCCTGGATCAATGCAAAAAAAAGTTTTAAAAACGGCCCTTTTTTCGGGAGCAGTGATTTTAATAATGCTTAAAGTGAAACAATAAAAGTGTAATATCCCTTTAAATTTCCTAGCTGGGGGGTGTCTATAGTATGCCTGTAAAGGGGCGCATGTTTCCCGTGTTTAGAACAGTCTGACAGCAAAATGACATTTCAAAGGAAAAAGGAAAAAAGTAATTTAAACTAATCGCGTCTATTAATGAATTGCCGGTCCGACAATACACATAAAAGTTCATTGATAAAAATGGCATGGGAATTCCCCACAGGGGAACCCCGAACCAAAATTTTAAAAAAAATGACGTGGGGGTCCCCCTAAATTCCATACCAGCCCTTCAGGTCTGGTATGAATATTAAGGGGAACCCCGGCCAAAATTTAAAAAAAAAATGGCATGGGGTCCCCCGCAGGAAAAGAGGGGGGACGAGAGAGCGCCCCCCTCCTGAACCGTACCAGGCCACATGCCCTCAACATTGGGAGGGTGCTTTGGAGTAGCCCCCCAAACACCTTGTCCCCATGTTGATGAGGACAAGGGCCTCATCCCCACAACCCTGGCTGGTGGTTGTGGGGGTCTGCAGGCGGTGGGCTTATCGGAATCTGGAAGCCCCCTTTAACAAGGGGACCCCCAGATCCCGGCCCTCCCCCCTGTGTGAAAAGGGTAAGGGAGTACAAAAGTACCCCTACCATTTCACAAAAACACTGTCAAAAATGTTAAAAATGACAAGAGACAGTTTTTGACAATTCCTTTATTTAAATGCTTCTTCTTTCTTCTTTCTTTTTTCTTCTGTCTTCTATCTTCTTTCTTCTATCTTCCTTCGGTTTCTTCCTCCATCTTCTTCTTCTTGTGGTTCTTCTGGTTCTTCCTCCGGTGTTCTCGTCTGGCATCTTCCTCCACCGTAAATAGTTTTAAATGACTTTTTTTCCTTTGAAATGTCATTTTGCTGTCAGACTGTTCTAAACACGGGAAACATGCGCCCCTTTACAGGCATACTATAGACACCCCCCAGATAAGAAATTTAAAGGGATATTACACTTTTATTGTTTCACTTTAAGCATTATTAAAATCACTGCTCCCGAAAAAACTGCCGTTTTTAAAACTTTTTTGCATTGATCCATGTCCCCTGGGGCAGGACCCAGGTCCCCAAACACTTTTTATGACAATAACTTGCATATAAGCCTTTAAAATTAGCACTTTTGATTATTCATGTTCGTGTCCCATAGACTTTAACGGTGTTCGAGTGTTCGAACTGATTTTTTGCCTGTTCGCATGTTCTGGTGCGAACCGAACAGGGGGGTGTTCGGCTCATCCCTAATTGCAGGTAATGAATTCAGCTGGTGGATAGGCAGTGTTGTATGTGTCAGCCCTGGTTCACATTAGTGCGAATTGACTTGCGATTTGACATGTCAAATCAGTGGCAATTGCACCGTTCTAATTGGTGCAGCGCCTCAATTTCCAAAAGTACTTTCTGCACTACTTTTTGGCAACTTTGGGGTATGATTTTTGTTGACATCAGTGCAGAAACCTGCACAGATGTCTCTGATATTCCCCCTTTAGTTTGGACTGACATGCAGAAAGGAAATTGTGTGAGTTCAGCTGAACTTACACAATTTCCTCCCAATGTCGGTGTGAACCAGGGCTCAAACTGGGCCTTTGTAATTCAGCTTCTGCTATCCCAGGGACACCATTTCTTATCGAACTCTCTTAAGTTTACCTTCACATATCATTATATGTAGAAATACAGATTTGCATATCTGTAAATAAACAAAAATTAAAAAATTCTAATTGTGGTTGCGATCAAATATTTGCAGCTGCGATCAAAAGAGCATGGTTTCACCTACTGACCCGAAAATGAGTCGTAATCACCCGGAAGTTCCTGTGCTGGTCAGGATCTCCATCTAGGTGGATATGGCGAGGTCCCTCTTTAGCAAAGAGGAGATGCTTTTCATTTGCCGGGTAAGTGTAGGATATGTACTTGTGCTTACTCAATGTGTAGTTAGATTTGGTGTGGGTGAGGTTCATTGATTTGTTTGGCATCACCACACATTTGCTTCTGGCCCATGTGCACACATCACTACCTGCAATTGTTCTGCTAATGTAAATCAGTAAGGATTATGCAAATATAAATGAGAGCTCACTTCTATTAAAATATATATGACTTGTTTCACAGTTGGGTGACTTTTCCAGCAAATTTTGACCTCCAAGTTGACAAGTGACAACATGACAAGTTGTACCCCATGATTCTCAATGATAACCATTCATATTTGTTCTACTTCAAATTGCAACAACTTCAAAGTAATCCCTGTACTACTTTGGTGTGACTTTCATGTGACTTGAGGTACATAGGCAGCAATATTACACAGGCATTCCCAAAAGTTGGGGCCAAGTTGCAGCAGCAAAGTGGCAGCAAAATAGTGTGACTTTCAGGTCGCAGCAGTGTGAATGAGATTCATGGATAATACCTTTGGATTAGTCCCTGCGCTACTTTGGTTTGACATTGGCATTGGTCACACAAGTGCAAATGGGGCATAATTCAAAGGTGTTATCAATGAATCTCATTAGGTACCTTTCAACTTGGCCAACTTTTCATACAACTTGAGGTCCATAAGGCCCCTTTCACACTTGTGCGATCTGAAAGTCCCACGTTTTTGCAGCACTTTTTTGCCGCAAATTTGATGTGATTTGAAGCAGTGACTGTAATCTTGAGGTCTATGGACACAGGAGTCCCAGGACAAGTTGTACAAGTGTGAAAGGGGCCTTAGAGCTGGTTCAAAATGCTGTGCTGTCTGACATCGGATGTGATTTGCCCCGCACTGCAAATAACATGCAATGTCTGTGTGATGCAAACTCAGCCATACAGATTGTATGATTGAATTTGCATTGCATTCGGACCAAACTTGCACAGGACCCTTTTTTTGGTCCACAGCAGAATCGGATTGCAAGGGTGTTGTCTGAATTTGCAGTTCGCTCTGTGATATGCAAACTGATTTGGGGGTGTCATTAGCTTTCTACTGACACTCCCAGCAGTTTGCATATGCAGTGTGAACTGCCTGCGAGTTGTATGTGATGCGGGAACCCGCACTGGATTCGCAGGGTTCCCGCATCGCTCTAGTGTGAACTGGCCCTGACCCTAGGTTCACACTTATGCATTTTTTAGTGCGTTTTGCAGTCTGCAGAAACACTCTATAGTCCATTTAACATGGTTTCCTATGGTACTAGTTCACACCTATGCGTTTTGCGGCCAGAGCATTATTTGAAATGGTCAGCGACTTTTTTCACGCAACTTGCAGGTAATAGATTTCAATGGAACTGCACCAGAAATGCAACTGCGTTTGTGATGCATTTTTGATGTGTTTTGCAGTTATTATTTTCACACTGTATATAGCTGGTTGCTAACCGGGGAGTCGGGAAGCCAGCTGCCGCATCCTTAACAACCAACGAGTCATCGGCTGTCAGCGGCTTCCCCACTGAAAGTAAAAATTAAAAAAATGCCAGCCCAAAAAACACAAAAAAACTGCATGGGCTCCCCCCAGGTCTATACCAGGCCCTTCAGGTCTAGTATGGACCCGGAGGGGATCCCCCACACCAAAAAAAAAAAAAATGGCGTGGGGGCCCCCCCAAAATCCATACCAGACCCTTATCTGAGCATGCAACCTGGCAGGCCACAGGAAAAGAGGGGAAAGTGCCCCCCCTCCTGAACTGTACCAGGCCACATGCCCTCAACATGGGGAGGGTGCTTTGACGTTCATCCCAAAACACCTTGTCCTCATGTTGATGGGGGCAAGGGCCTCATCCCCACAACCCTTGCCCGGTGGTTGTGGGGGTCTGCGGGCAGGGGGCTTATCAGAATCTGGAAGCCGTCTTTAACAAGGGGGCCCCATATCCCACCCCCCATGTGAATGGGTATCGAGTACATCGTACCCCTACCCATTCACCAAAAAAAAGCAGTGAAATGTGACAAAAAACAATAACTTTTTTTTACAATTCCTTTATTGTAAAATAGCTCTTAGTGGCCTTCTCCCCTGAGCCATGTCTCAAACGAAAAGCCCGCCCCCTTTTTTCCAAAAATAAAGGAGGCTGGCTCTCCGTGTGACGTCAACGGATGGTCACGCCTCATGGCTGTGTAAGAGACCCCAGATAGCGGTAGACAACACAACGGAGGAAGATGGCGGCGAGGAAGATGGCAGCGAGGAAGAACACGGCGGCGAGGAAGAACACGGAGGCAAGGAAGAGTTGTATATGTAATATGCGCAGACACAGAATACACAAGCAGCAATGAGCAGCAGGATGCTTTATTAAAATCTGCATCATATAGCAGAACAAAAGACTTTGCGCTTTTATAAACTTCAACGCAATTATGTGCCATCTTGTAACTGGAAGGCATATAGACTGCAGCTAGCACTACATACGTTCCCATATATGCATAAGATCCAGTTGTGGCCCATCCAAAAGGGGCGCCTCCCCCATAATCCATGCGCTCGGCCCCTAATCTACATGCAGGGGAAGGACGCATGGATTTCAATCTTTTTCTTTTTTTGGAAGCACATGATTAGAGCCAGAGGCTCTAATTGGCTTCAAAAGGGGTATGCTTGGGGCACAGAGCACTGTGCCCTGAGCCCACCCAGTTGTGTGACAATAGCAAATTAATATTCGCGATTGTTTTCCTGATTCTCCTTCTGGCCAATCAGAAAGTGGGTCCTGAGACCCTAGTGGCCAAGAGGAGAAGCGACTGTATTGGCCGCCAAGGAGGAAGCTGCCGAGGAGGAGGAGACACAGGGGAAGCTGCCGTGAAGCTGCCGAGGAGGAAGAGATGCAGGAAGGATCCAAAGCTGCCCATGACCTAGATGGGGTTGGTGGGTGGATGAGCAAATGACAGGGGGTGGGGGGGATTGACTGACTGGGGGGGTGGATGAAGGTTTGCCTGCTGCCCCCCCCCCCCCAAAAAAATAGAGCACCAGCCGCCACTGATATACCATTATCTCAGTGCAGCACTGTTTTATGATATATGATCAAACGTGCTTAAAACATAACATGCGTAACAAATCCAACATCAAAATAACGAATTCCATTAATACAATATTCACCTAAAATGGATTTTCACTGCATCTGAGCACAACAAACCAAAAACGTTATTTTAATTAATTTTTAATATTAAAAGCAAACTCCCCCCATCCATCTCTCCATGCTTTATTGTGTTGAGAAATCACTTTTGAGAAACAACCCCCTAGCATTTCTGGATGTGACCATCTTGAGTAAGGGCAACTTATTCATCTAGCATTTACTTCCTGGAATCCATCTACCCTTAGTTGAACAATGCATGTAGGGGAGTGTGCTTAGCTGAGAAAACTCTTCCTCCTCTCCTCTCCTCTCCTCTCCTCTCCTCCCCTCCTGAAGACTCCTGGGATGTATGACATAATTTGCCTAGGCAAGAAACCAGGAAGTAACTGAAGAAATGTAGAGAAAAAAGTTAAATAATCAATGTTGATTGGGAGAATAAAGTTCCACTTTAAATAACATGCATAATGTCCTTCTTTATAAACAAATATCATTAATCAATCAGCAAGATCTGTATAGCCCTCCTATGTAGTATATGTGGCTCAAAGAATCAGTGCTGTTATATAAACTTATAAAGATCTTATTCATATCCTAATTAATTCATGCAAATTGATTGATTAATGTGCAATTCATATATTTTACTTGTGATTGTTCCACCAATGGTAGTGCCCTTTCCTTCACCAACAAATATACCCCCACCTCCAGTATCTGACCCAAATTAGGTCAAATGTTAGGTCAAATAACGCTTTCCCCTTTAACCAGTTGCTGACCAGCCGCCATCGTTATAGGACGACAGGTTGGCTCCCCAGTGCAAATTGCCTTAGCTGTACAGCGGGCGCTTCAAGGGGTATAGGGCGTGCACACGCGCCCGTTGCGTGACATAGGAGCTGATGCACATGCCCGGCGGCCGTAATGTCTGCCGGGCACCGGCGATAGCTCCTAAGAGAGACGGAGTGGAGGTCTGTCAATGTAAACAGACAGATCTTCATTCTGTCAGGTGAGAGGAGACAGATCTGCTACTCATACTGGTTATCAGCGATCAGTCTCCTCCAGGCAGTTACATCCCCCCACAGTTAGAAACACTCCCTAGGACACAGATTTAACCCCTTGATCGCCCCTAGTGTTAACCCCTTCCCTGCCAGTGACATTTATACAGTAATCACTGGCTATTTTTAGCTCTGATTGCTGTATAAATGTCAATGGTCCCAAAAAAGTGTCAAAAGTGTCTGATCTGTCCGCCGCAATGTCACAGTGCCGCTAAAAATCACAGATCACCGCCATTGCTAGTGAAAAAAATGCCATAAATCTATTCCCTATTTTGTAGACTCTATAACTTTTGCGCAAACCGATCAATATACTCTTATTGCATTTTTTTTTACCAAAAATATGTAGAAGAATATATATCGGCCTAAACTAATGAAGACTTTTTTTTTGGATATTTGTTATAGCAGAAAGTAAAAAATATTGTGTTTTTTTAAAAATTGTCACTCTTTTTTTGTTTATAGCACAAAAAATAAAAATTGCAGAGGTGATCAAATACCACCAAAAGAGAGCTCTATTTGTGGGAAAAAAAAAGGACATCAATTTTGTTTGGGTACAACGTTGCATGACCACGCAATTGTCAGTTAGAGCCTTTTCACACTGAGCCGCGGGCAGCATTAGCGAGAAAGCACCGCTAGTTTTGTTGGTGCTTTACCACTGTTTTAGCGGCGCTATTCGGCCGCTAGCGGGGCACATTTAACTCCTGCTAGCATTTGAAGAAAGGGTTAAATGCGCCCGTGTGGTGCCACTGCCAAATAACTTTGCAGGCACTTCGGCAGCGGTGCCCATTCATTTCAATGGGCAGGGGCGGTGGACGGGCCTGGTCATTAAGGGGGCATATCCGTCCGGGGCTAAAGTGGTTAAACTTTCTTTACTTTTAACCTAGTCAAGCAATGAGAAATATAAGCTGTAAATATCTCCGCCTCACTATTTGCCTTACAAATGCTTCTTTTGCCTGCCTATTTAGGTTGTCAAATCCAAATGACCAATGATCTAAAGAAGCAATGATTGGAGGGTGCAGATACCCTCCAACCCCCGGAACAGCAATCTTGTCTTCAGGAGATAAAACCTATTCATCTCCCTCTCTTTTCCATCTTATAAGAATACAGTGCAGTTACTGTTAGTACAGTATCTGGCCTGCCTGTATATTGTAGAAATACAAAGCATACCAATAACTTTGTGGGAAATGAATGCTTTTGTATAGTATATTTGCTTTAATATCGCAAAGAACGCACATTACTTATTGTAATTTTGATTTTATATAAAAGCATTTCTTGATATTATATCAGCTTGTTGGTTTGCTTTCTTTATTTATGTTACAAACATATTGATATGGGGGGGCGTGGCCGGATGGTGAAGAGAGCAGTCGCATAGACACACAGCTCCGGCTCCCAACGACCATCCTACAGCTATCCTGGGTCCTAGATCCTCGTGGAAGACATCCTCCGGTTCCCCACGGCTGTGGGCATCCTCCAGACTGGCTGACATGGTGAAATACGGGCCGCCGCGGCCCTCACACACGGCGGAACAACTAGCGCAGTTCCGGAGGCAAAATGGCGCCGAGACACATGCAGGGCACTCAGACGCGCTGCAGCCCTCCTCCTCAGCCATCCAGGACTCTGTAACAGGGGTGAGTGCATCTATTCCTGCTATATTCCGCACACCTACAGAACCCCTGCAGACACCAGAATCACAGCAATCTGCTGAATTTAGTCAGACCACAGACTCCCCCCATGCTGAGCCTACATTATCTACAATTATGCTGGCTATTCAGGACTGCAAGGCCTCCCTCTCCACTCAAATAGCCTCTATCCGTATGGACTTTTCTTTATTGAAACAAGATGTCCAGAATCTCAGAGACCGCACAGGGGATGCTGAGGAACGGATTAGTACATTAGAAGACACTGTACACCCCATGTCTGTTACTATACGTGATACCACAAGTGAGATGGCGGCACTACGCGCTAAAATCGACGATTTGGAAAATCGCTCTCGCAGGAACAATCTCAGATTTGTGGGTTTCCCAGAACGCGCGGAAGGTTCCCATCCTGAAAAGTTTCTTTATTCATGGCTGCGGGACATTTTCGGTAAAGACGCACCCTCATTCTCACATGTTATAGAACGTGCACATCGCACTCCCCCTCGTCCACCCCCAGTGGGAGCCCCACCGCGATCCATCATAGCACGTATCCTTAACTTTCAAGATAAAGTTGCCATCCTACGCCTGGCATGTGAAAAAGGCCCGCTCTCATTCAATGGCAATAATATCTCTGTTTATCCGGACTTTTCTGCGGAAGTTCAACGCCAGCGGATCTCCTTCTCAGCAGTGAAGTCTAGATTGCGCACAGAAGGTCTCTCCTACGCCATGCTTTTCCCTGCTAAATTGCGCATTATCCATGAAGGTAGGGCCCACTTCTATACTAATCCTAAGGAGGCCATGAAATGGCTGAATGATCATTATGGTGCAGCACATAGAAGCAGAGGAGACTGAGGACACTCTTAACCTGCAAGGAAAGATCTACATCCTGCTATGCAAGTTACAGCGTCAACAATCTGCATGTCCCCTTATTGCAATGAGGGAGTTTCTCCCCCCCCTTTTTTTTTTGGTTTCTTTCCCCTTTTCATATACCCCCTTTTTTTTTTTTTTTTGGGGGCCCTTCTACTTTACAACCCAGCCTGCATTGCTACAACTTACACCTTGTGAGGACCTGCATACTGGAACAATTACACCAGAACAATTATCCACCAAAGAAGGGGGAGAGGAAGGATATTATTTTCCCCTTTTTTTTTTTCTCTCTCCTCTTCTACACCATTCTTTTGGTTTTGTCTTTTTCTCCATGTGAACAGCCAGCTTATCTACCCTTCAACAGGACTTGTCTACTAGGGGGAGGGGAATAGGGAGAAAGAGGAAATTTTTTTTTTTTTTTTTTTTTTCTCTCTCTCTTTCTCTCTCTTCCCTCTCTCTTCGGTCAATAGTTGGGAGCCTCACCAGACCCCACGTTACCCCCCTTACCAGCTTGTGGCGAGGCCACGGTACAGTTTTTTTTCTTCCGCAGTTCCTAGTTAGGAAGGACTTTTAGTTTAGGGATCCAAAGCTTGCTGTGTTTGGGATGGCTAAGCGGGGTGGGGGGCACGAAGGTTTAAAGAAAAAGGTGATTGGGGTTTTTTTTCATGTTTTTTGTTTTTTGTTTTTCCCTCCCCTTTTTATTTTTTATGTCCTTTCTAACACACCTATATCATTTGCTAATGGAAGGTTATCAAAAATATACCGGGTTATTACATGTAGAGGTTTATTAACACCTCTGTGGTCATTTATATGTCCAATGTTTCTTTTTTCTAAGGTAAAGCAGGGAAAATGTTCATGGTCCATGTTACCTTACCGGCAGACCCACGCATTTTTTTGTTATGTGCTTGTGTGTGCTTCAGGTGGCGCGGCCTATCTACTTATATTGATACCAACTCAGAGGTTTACTTATGTATCTCTACCACTTCCTGTTTTATTATGGCACAACCCCTTAGGATAGTCTCCTGGAACACTAGGGGCCTGAATGCACCTCAGAAAAGATCCTTGGTTTTTTCTGTACTAAAAAAATGTCACCCTCACATTATTTGCCTCCAGGAGACTCACCTGACAGGTTCTAAGGTACGGGCTCTAAAACGTCCCTGGCTCTCTAAGCTATATCATGCCACCCACACTAACTACTCAAGAGGTGTATCTATACTCCTGGCTAAATCCCTTTCAGCTGAATTAATTAGTGTTAAAACAGACCCAGAGGGGAGGTATATTGTTCTTATATTACGAATTTCTACTATAATCTTTACATTGGTGAACGTCTATGTTCCCCCTCCATTCTCAGTGGAAGTACTCTCTAAATTATCCCTGCACTTACTGAATAGACCCTTGGGCCCTCTGCTTTATATAGGGGATTTTAATGCAGTCCTGGACCCAACGGTGGATCGCCTGGGTGGGGGAGGCAGATCTTTTCCCTCCTTTGTAGACTGGGCTCAGGTTCATGGACTGACGGAGGTGTGGCGATGGAAACATCCGGAGAAACGCCAATTTTCCTGCCATTCGGATTCCTTCCATACTATGTCTAGGCTAGATATGGCTTTTGCATCGGCGGAGACCCTTCCGGTCGTCTCCGCCGTCTCATACCTGCTCAGGGGGGTTTCCGATCATGCCCCCTTGTCTGTGTCCCTTCTCATCCTTCCAGGTTCGGGACCTGTTTTGTGGCGCCTGAATTCATACTGGCTGGAAGATGAGATAGTGCAGGGTGAGTGTAGGACGAGTATTTCTAACTACTGGAAGCAAAACTTAGACAAAGTAGACCCCCCCACGGAGTGGGATGCGTTTAAGTCCACATTAAGAGGTACCTTTATGTCTATTACAGGAATTCTACGTAAAAATAACAAGATGCGCACTGAGGAATTAGAAAATGCTATGTTAAGTGCAGAATCTGCCTATGCCTCTAACCCTGTCTCTGACACTAGAGAGACATGGCTACAGTGCCGTAGGGAATATGAAATTCGTTTGCTGGATCTCACACAAAAACGCATGTTGTATGTCTCACAAAAATCGTTTGAATATGGTAATAAAGCAGGACGTCTCTTGGCATATCTGACCAAACCTGAGCATACCCCCATTTCTATACCACGAATCCTGACTGCTCAAGGTACGATCAGTGACAGCCCACGGGATATCCTAGACTCCTTTCTAAATTTTTACAGTAAATTGTACACTTCCAAGGTTGACTATGACGACTCCCAGTTGTCTGACTATCTGGCTGACATATCCCTTCCCTCCCTGTCAGATGAGGGACGAGACATGTTGGAGGAACCTATCACGGTAGAAGAGATTGCAGCAGCTATCTCCCAAATGCCGGCACATAAAACCCCCGGACCTGATGGTTTCCCGACTGAATGGTATGCTAAGTTCAAGGATCTCCTATCCCCCTTCCTTCTCCGAACCTATAACAAAGCCCTGGAGGCTGGGATCCTTCCTCCATCAATGAGGGAGGCTTTGATAGTTCTTCTGCTGAAGCCCCGCAAGGACCCACTTCACTGTGAATCTTACCGTCCAATTTCACTTATAAACGTGGACGTTAAGATTCTGGCCAAGATATTAGCAAATCGTTTAAATACTGTGGTCACATCTTTGGTCAATAGCGACCAGGGTGGATTTATCCCGGGCAGGTCTACCAGAATGAACATACGCAGATTGTTCCATAACTTGCAGTATCCACATGACTGCCCTTCTACACGTGTCATTGTGTCACTGGACACCTGTAAAGCATTTGACAGTGTGGAATGGCCGTACCTCTTTCGGGTGTTGCAGAAGTATGGTTTTGGTCCCCGAGTGATAAAATGGATAAAAATTCTATACACCTCCTCAACGGCTAAGATAAGGGTTAATTCATTTATTACTGACTCCTTCCCAATTACTAGGGGCACTCGACAGGGGTGCCCATTGTCACCTCTGTTATTTGCTCTGGCTATGGAACCGCTTGCAGTTCGCATTCGCTCTTCCCCTATAATTAAAGGCCTCCCAATTGAAAATATAGAAGAGCGCATTTCTCTTTACGCAGACGATACACTGGTATATCTGGCAGATGCTGATGAGTCTTTGGGGGCGTTACTGGAAGAGGTCGACACCTTCGGGGACTACTCAGGATTCCGAGTTAACTGGGATAAGTCCAGTCTTTTCCCTTTAGATGTGAGTGACCCCCCTCGGGTGCACCCAGACTCTAAGCTTCAAGTGGTGTCTTCTTTTAGATATCTTGGGGTGTTGGTTCAGGCTCCTTTATCTTTGTATGCCACTAATAATCTTGACCCTTTGCTGACCCGCCTCCAGGAGCAAACTAAACAATGGATGGATCTACCGTTAGACCTCATGGGGAGGGCCAATATACTTAAAATGATTTATTTACCTAGACTACTCTATATCCTCTCTAACTCCCCATGTAAAATATCCAAAGCTACTTTCAAACGCATGGATACGATGTGTACTTCTTTTCTGTGGAGGGGCGGATCCCCCAAAGTGGCACTGGAGACCTTGAGGTTACCAGCCCATCTGGCAGGCCTAGCATTCCCTAACTTTTTCCTTTACTACATGGCATCTCAGCTGGTGCACATACATGACTGGATGAATCCAGATCCAGCTAATGCCTGTACAGCCACAGAGGGGGCTATCGCATCCTCCCATGAAACCTTACATAACATAATATATAGAGGTCAGGTCCCAGACCGCCCTGGAACCTCTCTGCTCTCAGTCTCCCTCTCACTGTTTAAACACATTACTACAAAAATATTGAAACATTCTTGGACAAAATCCCCTAATAACCCCTTGTGGTTCAATCCCAATCTGCAAGAACTATACTCTTTTCCAGATGCCAATCGTTGGTATTCAAAAGGAGTTAAATATCTATGCCATTTATATACTACGCAGGGCTTTAAAACCTTCTCTCAGTTGAGTACAGACTTTGATCTACCAAAATCTCATTTATTTTATTATTATCAACTTAGACATGCCATACATACCCAATTCGGTACCCTAGATGATGTCACTGATCTGCCTCCACTGGAAAAACTACTTAGGCAACCAGAACCCTCTAAATTAGTCTCCACCTATTACGCAGCTTTAGTGACTAACTCAAACCCTAGGTTTCACAGAGCACAGGAGAAGTGGGAGACATTAGATATTGATATGGCAAACGACGATTGGACAGAATTTAGTGACACATATAAAACCTCTGTCATTTCCTCCCGAGACCGTATTATACAAATTAAAATTTTTCATCAAACTCACCTCACCCTGGCCAGACTGCATAGGATGGGTCTATTGCCATCAGCTGTCTGTTTCCGAGGCTGCGGCCAGGAGGCAGACTTTTTACATTGCTTTTGGTCATGCCCAATAGTTAGTGACTTCTGGGAAGAAGTGGGTGGTTTTATTTCAACTGTGTTGGGCCTTCCCAATATAATACACCCCAAGAACTGCTTATTGGGAGTATTTGGAGATTTACACATACCATCACATGCCAAGAGACTGCTCCGTATTCTTTATTTTTATGTTAAAAAATCTATTCTACTGTCCTGGAAAGGTGCACAGGCCTCTCTGAAGTCCATCTGGCTAAAACTTATCAATGACTCTATTCCATTATACAAACTAACCTTTGAAATTCGTAAAAGAAATAAAACCTTTTATAAAATCTGGGGGAAGTGGTTGGATAGTCCACTAACTCTTTCCAAAAATTGAATACAATTGATCATTGATGGGCCGTGCCACAGGGACCCCAAGTGCCAGGTCCATTACTATGGTAATGCTGTGTAAAAATGCATATATCTGACTGTTGCGATTATCAATTTCCTAACTCTTTTGAAACGAAATAACATGCCTACAATGACCTGTGTGATCTACCCACTGATTGTATATCGCCTGTGTATACTGAATGGATCAGATATTCATGTGTGTTTTGTTTTTTTTTTGTGACTGTTTTGTGTCTGTTGGTTCGTGTAGAACCTAAAACCAATAAAAATATCTTTAAAAAAAAAAACATATTGATATGATCATTCAAACGATCATGCATTATGACTAAACTGATCAAAAAGTATAGAAAACACAAACCAAAGACCTTCCATTTTATCAATTTAGATTCTGACAAGTCAATTGGGTATGAATTTGAACAACTATTGTCTGATTGGTTTGATTTCTGAAAAAAAATGATGGTTTATAGAGATGGGCCACAGCAGAACTCCTGAACAGTGGAAAATTTCTAACCCAAACAGCGAACCTTATTGAAGTCTATGGGAGCCGCACAGGAAAAATCAAAAGTGCCCACTTTGAAGGCTTATATGCAAGTAATTGGCCATAAAAGGAGTATGGGGTCTGGGTACTGCCCTGGGGACATGCACCAATGCAAAAACAATTTTTTCTAAACAATAATTGTTTTCAGGAGCAATGATCTTAATGATGCTTAAAGTGTAACAATAAAAATGAAAAATAAATATAGTGCCTGGTGGGTTCCCTTAGTCTGCCTGTAAAGTGGCGCATCTGTTGCAATTGCCGACACCTGGCTATTAAAGAAATGTAAGAAAAAAACGGCGTGCCCCCCCCCCAGTCCATACCTGACCTTTTGGGTCTAGTATACATTTTAAGGAGAACTCCACGCTAAAATAATTTAAAAAAAAGGCGTGGGGTCCCTCACAAAAGCCCTACCAGACTCTTATCCGTGCATGCAGCCTGGCAGGTCAGTAAAGGGGGGGGCGAGCAAGCACACTCCCCACCCCAAAGCACCTTGTCCCCATGTTGATGAGGACAAGGGTCTCTTCCCAACAACCCTGGGCTGTGGTTGTTGGGGTCTGCGGGCAGGGGGCTTATCGGAATCTGGAAGCCTCCTTTAATGTTTTTTTCTTAAAATTTTTAATAGCCGGGTGCCAGCAATTGCAACCGCGAGTCATTTTTGCTGCAGCATGTTATATATATAGGCTACAGATATGCCACTTTACAGGCAGACTAAGGAGAACCTCCCAGGCACTTTATTTATTTATTTATTTTAACCACATGCCGACCACCCACTCTCGCTTGACGGAAGCTGAATGGCTCCCCTGCGCGATTCACCATAGCTGTACGGCGGCTGATTTAAGGGGTATGGGGGGCATGCGCGCATGCCCCGCAGTGTCACTTAGGAGCCGATGCACGTGTCTGGTGGCTGCGATGTCCGCCGGGCACTCGCGATCGCTCATGGCAGAGCAGGAACGTGGATCTGTGTGTGTAAACACACAAATCCCCATCCTGTCAGGGGAGAAGAGACAGATCGTGTGTACCTAGTATATAGGAACACTGATCAGTCTCCTCCCCCAGTCAATCCTATCCTCCCACAGTTAGAACACACAGCAAGGAAACACATTTAACCCCTTGATTGCCCCCTAGTGTTAACTATCAGTGGCTATTTATAGCACTGATTGCTGTATAAATGTCAATGGTTTCAAAAAAGTGTCAAAAGTGTCCGATCTGTCTGCCACAATGTCGCAGTCCTGATAAAAAATCGCAGATCCCATTACTCATTAAAAAAATATATATATAATAAAAATGCCATAAATCAATAACCTATTTTGTAGGCGCAATAACTTTTGTGAAAACCAGTCAATATACGCTTATTGCAATTTTTTTACCAAACATATGTAGAAGATTACATACTGACCTAAACTGAGGAAAACTTTTTTTTTTTAAATGGGATATTTATTATAGGAAAAAATTAAAAATATTGGGGGTTATTTACTAAAGGCAAATCCACTTTGCACTACAAGTGCAAACTACAAGTGCAAAGTGCACTTGAAATTGCACTGAAAGTGCACTTGGAAGTACAATCGCTATAAATCCGAGGCGGACATGCACGGAAAATAAAAATAACAGCATTTTAGCTTGCACATGATTGGATAATAAAATCAGCAGAGCTTCCCCTCATTTCAGATCTACCCCTCAGATTTACAGGGACTGCACATCCAAGTGCACTTTCGGTGCAATTTCCAGTGCACTTGTAGTGCACAGTGGATTTGCCTTTCGTAAAAACTCCCCCTTTGTGTCTTTTTCAAAATTGTCGCTCTTTTTTTGTTTATAGCGCAAACAATAAAAAACGCAGAGGTGATCAAATCCAATCAAAAGAAAGCTCTATTTGTGGTAAAAAAAGGACATCAATTTTGTTTGAGTACTGTATCGTACAACTGCGCAATTGTCAGTTAAAGTGACGCAGTGCATATCACAAAAAATGGCCCAGTCAGGAAGGGGGTAAATCCTTTCGGGGCTGGAGTAGTTATGCAGCGGCGCTTATTTTTTTTTTAATTCACCTAGATATGTCACAAATCATTACATTTATGGCCACCATAAAATAATAAACATTCATTGCTTTACACTTAGCGCCTACTTCTTTATTTGGACCATATTTGATGTGTTTACCAAAGCTAACCATTTCTATAAAATGCCATAGTCATGAATAAAACCTCTCTACTGGCCTCCTGTAGACAGATGCCCCTCTCTCTTTTTACTGCATTCATAAACCATACACATGTTTGACCATGCCCACAATTTGCCATTGCATATGGAGCACAATTTAATTCCCCAGACTAATTTTATTTTTCCTATTTAATCTAGCAGTTTTAAGCCCCTATATCAGTGATGGCGAACCTTGGCACCCCAGATGTTTTTGACATTTTCCATGATGCTCATGCACACTGCAGTGTAATTGAGCATCATGGGAAAAGTAGTTCCAAAACATCTGCAGTGCCAAGGTTCACCATCACTGGCCTATATTATAAAAATAATGTATATTAAACATGTATTTACAGAAAGTTTTTTTTTCTGCTACTTTTTACTACTATTCTAGCTGTTGGGAACAGAACAGAAGGTTGGGACTTTGAGCGAAGCACGTGATTGCAAGAGAGTAACTTGATGAATATAAGATGTTTATTAATTCATATACATTGTTTAATTCATATAAAAAAGTGCACAGACATGATCTCAATGTCTGATTGAAAACAGTAAACAAGATACTAACACGGGTAGCAATAGATATCACAGGGTAACAATTTCAAAATTCATCAACATTGATATACAGGGGGTCCCCGGGTTACAAACAAGTTAGGGACTGTAGGTTTGTTCTTAAGTTGAATCTGTTTGTAAGTCAGAACGGGTACATTTTTTAAGTGTAGCTCCAGCCAAAAAATCTATTTTTAAGCTTTTTGGATAACATAGGGAAGAGTTAACACCCCTGTAACATTTGTTTTGCTGTGTGTGCCCCTGTTCAGAAGATTTCACCTCACTTTCTGTCCCAATGACAATTGGATTTTGAAAATTTTGGGCTGTTGTAGAAACAAGCCTTTTTGATAAAGCATCAGCAGAGGTACCTTTTCCCCATAATAGCTCTTACAGGAGTGAATTTCCCTTCCTAGGGGTAGATTTCCTCTCACTTCCTGTTGTCTCCTTCCGTTTGTAAGTAGGAGTCGTTTGTAAGTCAGATGTTTGTAACTAGGGGACCCCCTGTATATATACACACACACATAATTATTATGAAGAATGCCTGCCTGGCCTATGGCCTCATGGATTCCTATCAAGATTGGTAAAAGCATATAATGGATAATAAACTCATGAAAAATTGTGGGGAACACGGCATATGTCAACTCTGAATAGTTTGACATATATCGACACATAAGGAGGTACAGTGAAGACACTCCCCCCAGGGTGGTAACTTACATGGGTCTGTGTAAATGAAGGCATAATGCCGACAACCACGAGACATCCAAGGGCGTCATGGCCGGGATCTGTGGCGGCAGGCTCAGCGGCAGCAGCCGACACAGATCACACCCACACGCCATCAAGTAGCTGTCAACAACATGCACGTTTGCACAACAGGAGGGAGGCGCCACCCCCTAGGTGACTCACCACCTAGGAAGCCACGCTGTAACCCTCCATTAAGCTTGTGGGGATAAGCAGTGCTCCCGCCGGCGCAACAGTGCCACGCATGCGTGACGTTGGCGGCACCTGTTTAGGTTTCCTCCCATTAGAGGGCTGGGCACTCAGGGTTCCTTGGCACGTACATCACCACGTGGACCTCGGTCCTCCCTCTCTTCCTTACATCAGGTACCCACCACACTTATGAGACCCCTTTGATTGGTTGTTTTCACATCTTATAGTAGTGTTGGTTTTTTCTCCACGTCTCCTACCTGCCACATCTCGGTCACCCTTTTCACTATCCTCACTTTGCACTCACCCTCATCGAATTTATCACTGCCATTCCAACCATGCTTTTTTCTTACACATATTCCCATACAGGCTACACTCGGTTGGTTCATCCACCTTCACTTCACATCACTAGAGCCCTGCTGGCCGGATCCTCCATTGGTGTGGTCCGTGTCAGCTGCCATCGCTGAGCCTGCCGCCAAAGCTCCCGGCCATGACGCCCTTGGATGTCTCGCGGTTGTCTGCATTTTGTCTCCATTTGCACAAACCCATGTAAGTTACCACCCTGGGGGGAGTGTCTTATATATATATATATATATATATATATATATATATATATATATATATATATATATAAAACATTTCAGATACATCACATGCTTGCTCTTGAAGATTAGCCAAGCCATGAAATGCTTAGGGCTAACATATGCTGTGTTCCGCACAATTTTTAATGAGTTTATTATCCTTATCCATTATATGCTTTTACCAATCTTGATAGGAATCCATGAGGCCATAGGCCAGGCAGACATTCTTCATAATAATTATGTGTGTGTATGTGTGTGTGTGTGTATATATATATATATATATATATATATATATATATATATATATATATATATATATATCAATGTTGATGAATTTTGAAATTGTTACCCTGTGATATCTATTGCTACCCGTGTTAGTATCATGTTAACTTCTTTCAATCAGACACTGAGATCATGTCTGTTTTCACCTTTTTATATGAATTAAACAACTAATAAACATCTTATATTCATCAAGTTACCCTCTTGCAATCACGTGCTTCGCTCAAAGTCCCAATCTTCTGTTCTGTTCTCGTATACTGACAGGGATGGAGGCACATGGCCTTACCAGGCCATGGCTTCATATAAAGTCCCACTAATGCCCCTCCCCCCTTTTTTTTGGTTTACTATTCTAGCTGTATTTTTTATGCATGAGCCCATTAAACAGGAAGACTGTGAATTCAAAACTACCCAAAGTACACCTTATCCATCTCTCCAAACAAAATATGCCTAATATTTGTATATAATAAATTGTAGGGAACATAAACATTTTACCCAATAATATTTTTCTGTATTGAGTTAATTATCCTTGTTTACAAATAATGCACTGCAACCATTTGTTCTGTAGATCAGTTTCTTTATGATTCAGTACTTAGTACAAATATTTTTTAAAATCAGGTTATCTTTATCCTCTGAAAATGTATGATTTTATTCAGCTACATCAGCAGAATTTAAGGGGATATAGAGAATTTTCTGAGTATATAGTGCAACCTGATTTGTAAGCACTAAGCACTCTGTAAGGGGTCACAGAGAAAATGAGCTCTAGAACATTTTCTGGCAGTGCAAGTCGGTATAAGTTCAATAAACAAGACCAAAAGACTGCTTAAAAGTTTTGCAGTACTTTACAAAACTGTTTCTTGACCTGTGGTAGGAAACACCATGGCCTGTGTCTTCCATGTTACTATTCTAACGGTGTAGTGGATTCTTCTGTTTTTATAATGAATTCATGATAGTCCAAATTTTTATCAAATAATAAACCATGAAATGCGTATATGTTAGTATTTCTAGTTATTAGAAAAAAATGTCATTGCAATTGAAAAGCAACTTTACACATCATTTTGGAACACTGGTGGTTAACTTACCCATATCATGGGGTAATTTTGGCCACTGTGAAGATGGCGATCACAGCCTCGCCCTGCACAAAGATTTGGTAGCTCATGGGAAAAACTAGTACCAGCAGACTGTGAGTGATCATCAGTGGGGCTCCGTTAAGACCAGAGTCAACCCTTTACACACACAGACAATAGCTGATACCATGTGTTTTATTGGAATCATGCACTGGCCACAGTATGTACTGTAGCAATTCTGAACTTTAAAGAGGTCATAACCCTAAAAAAATAAATAAATAAAATAATCCTGTTTCTTTAAAGCATGGTAAACTGCATAGTGCAGTGTCATTTGTTCCTTTGTATGCTGTAGAAAACCTGGTTGATCCTTCCTGTGTTCCCCTATGTAAACTGACCACGGTAATCATGGCTGCTGATCCATTAAACCGTGGTCAGTTTATGTGCCTCCGTCATCCTGCTGCTCTCCCACTCCCCCTATCCCCCTCCCATCCTGCCCGTCAGCTCCTGTGTGTTATGGGAAAAAACTGCCCCTCCCCTCCTACCACTACCCCATGCAGCAGTAAGGTTACTGATTGGAATTCTTGGCACTGCCCCCCTTGTGACATCATGGACCAGTGAATGCTGGTGGGGTGCCACCAGGGGACATCACCAGGTGGCCCCATCTTGACTATATAAGAACTGTCAAACAGGGGAGGAGGCATTTACTGGTCAGCTGTCAATGAGTGCGGGTGTTTTTTTTCTTTTCGGATGCGGCAGGCATTGTGATTGATGATGGATTTACACCAGGAGACACTGTTTTTATTTTTAACCACTTCAATACAGGGCACTTATACACCTTCCTGCCCAGACCAATTTTCAGCTTTCAGTGTTGTCGCAGTTTGAATGACAATTGCGCGGTCATCCATCACTGTACCCAAACTAAATTTTTATCATTTTGTTCCCACAAATAGAGCTTTCTTTTGGTGGTATTTGATCACCTCTGCGGTTTTTATTTTTTGCTAAACAAATAAAAAAAGACTGAAAATTTTGAAAAAAATAAAAGTTTTGCTTTTGTTTCTGTTATAAAATTTTGTAAATAAGTAAGTTTTCTCTTTCACTGATGGGCACTGATAAGGCGGAACCGATGAGTTGGCACCAATGAGCGGGCTCTGATGGGCACTGACAATGGGCACTGATATGCGGCACTGGTAGGTGGCACTGATGGGTGGCACTGATATGCAGCACTGGTGGGCATTGATAGGCGGCACTGATGGGCACTCATGGGTGGCACAGGTGGGCACTGATGGGCACTGAAAGGCTGAAAAGATGTTTTTTTTGGGTGGCACTGATAGGCAGCACTGCTGGGCACTGATAGGCGGCACTGCTGGGCACTGATGGGCACTGATAGGCAGGACTGATGGGCACTGATGGGCATTGATACGTGGCACTGATGGGCACTGATGGGCATTGATACGTGGCACTGAAGGGCACTGATACGCGGCATTGATATGAGGCACTGATAGGCATCCCTGGTGGCACTGGCAGTGGTAGGCATTGTGAGTGGACACTGATTGGCAGCTGCCTGGGCATTGATTGGCAGCTGCCTGGACACAGATTAGTATTTCCCTGGAGGTCTGGGGGGGCATACCTGGTGGTCCAGTGTGGATGGCCATCCTGGTGGTCCTCCACAGCATGATGGTAGTCCTGGGCGGGATCCGAGGGGAGGCTGTGCCGATAAACAATCAGCACACACCCCCCCTGGTAGGAGAGCAGCCGATCGGCTCTCCTCTACTCACGTCTGTCAGACGTGAGTGAGGAAAAGCCAATCACCGGCTCTTCCTATTTACATCGTGATCAGCCGTGATTGGACACGGCTGATCATGTGGTAAAGAGTCTCCATCAGAGACTCTTTACCTAGATCGGAATTGCGGTGTGTCAGACTGACACACCGCAACAACGATCGCCACGATGTGCGCCCCCAGGGCTTAACATCCTGAGGACATCATATGACGCCCAGTCAGGTTATTGAAACCACTTTGCTGCCGTCATTCTGCTATATGGCGGGTAGCAAGTGGTTAATAAAGGATATGTCAAAAACTGTCTCTGTGTTTTTATTACTTTTTGACACTTTTTGGTGAATGGGTAGGGGTACTATGTACCCCATACTCATTCACATGGGGGGGCAAGATCTGGGGGCCCCCTTCTTACAGGGGGCTTCCCGATTCTGATAAGCCCTCACCCACAGACCCCCACAGCCCAGGGTTGTGGGGAAGAGACCCTTTTCCCCATCAACATGGGGACAAGATGCTCTGGGGTGAGGGGGCAGAACTGCATGCTGGTAGGTTAATTGGCTTCTGTCCAAAATTGGCCCTAGTATAGGAATGTGAGTTGGGGACCTTGGATTGTGGGCTCCTTGAGGGTAGGGACCAACGTGAGTGTGCGATGTATGTGTGGAGTGCTGCGTAAATTGACGCCGCTATATGGGTACCTTAAATAAATAATATATAATAGAGGAGCATCTTAATGAGACACAATGTACAGGGATAGGAACAATTGTAGACACGCACCCACACTCACTTAGGTTGAACTGGAATGACTGGTGTCTTTATTCAACCTTACTAACTATGTAACTATGTAACCAGCTTTTACTGCGCCCTTTGCAGCATGCAGTGCATTGCATTGCAGGGTGTTTGGCGGGGCGAACACCCACCAAACACCCTGCAAATTCAGGTGTTCCTCGAACAGGACAAACAGCCAATGCTCGGCCTGAACTCATGCTCAGGCCAAACTGTTCACCCAGCACTACTCTGCACCTTATAATGAGGTTCAAATCTACACAGATCTGTCACAATATACCCTGCAATTGAGGAGGCAATTGAAAACAGTGACCAAGGCCCTCAATAACCACAAAATACCCTACAAATGATGCCACCCTGGTACTATACTGGCTACCCATAATGGAGCCTCCCATGCAATTTCTACTTTTGACAGTAGAATGAAGCTCCTCCATTCCTGGGGCATCATTCCAGAAACTCCAAGAGATGACCACAATCTCTCCCAAAGAGCTATGTCACCTAAGCATGAGCACCAAGGTCATGAAAACTACAAATCAAAATACAACTAACGGGTCCTGTACTATACCTAACCAACTTTGACTTATGTCTTCGGTCTTGCAATTAGCTTGACTACATTTATTGATTGAAGAGGTAATTTGGTGTGATTTTTTTGGGCGCCAGGCAAGTAAATTTAGACAAACATCAAGGTAAAAAGTATAAATGACATTTTATTGAACATACACAAAGTTTAAAAACTTATGCTGGCTATGCATAATATAGAACCAACAGCGATACATAACAACATAGAAAATGAGGGGTCACTCAGCACTATAGTCCCAACATGTTTCACCCATTGGGGCTTCCTCAGGGGATATGTGTTGAGGGGCCAAGATGGATTTATCACTGCATAGAATAAAATACAATTAGACGCCATCAAAATATTAGCCAAAGATATATAATTAAGGGAAGAGAGAGATGTTAATGACTGTCCAATGCTAGATTGTTCAACTGCCAACTATTGAATAGTTACCTGCTGTCAAAATGAAACCAGACGTGGAAGGATGGACATAGCGCTGTACTGGGGAAGTTGGCCTGGGTGGGCCCAGGTGAGGGCCGTGGTACCGTGTCTGCCACATAAGAGAATAATGTGAGGGTGATGGAAAAATAGGGAGGTGAAATAGTCAGGGAGGGGAAGGGGAGGGGGGAGAGAGGGAGAGAAGGGGGGAGGAAGAGCCAGGAGAAGAGAGTAGAAAAGAAAAAGAAGAAAGGGGAGGAAAAGGGAGAGGGGAAGATGGAAAGGGAATGAGAAAGGGGAAAGGGAAGGATGGAATAGGGTGGGAAAGGTAAGAGAAGGGGGCACAGGAAGGAAGGAAAAGGCCAGAAGTGAAAATATGAGAGGAATCAGGTGGGGAGTGAGATGTGAGTAAAAACAACCGGAGGCTGGTAATGGTGTAGAGAAGTGAGGTGATGAGGTGAATAACTAAGTTAGATGGGCCAGAGGGGAAAATACTTACACAGGACCGATTAGGTCTAAGGGAAAGCGAGGGCTGCCAAATGAGAATGTTTATCTGGGTAGGAGAGATAAGGGCCATGGTAAATATCTACGTTACTTAGTACTGAGTATAGGGAAGTATACAGGAAGAGAAAACACTGCCATAATTAAGTTGATTTAGAAAGAAATTAACTTTGCAAATACTATCAAATATACTGGTCATCCATATAGGACGAAACCATAACCCTGTATACAGATCGTTTATACCCACTTTCAAAGCGAAAAGTGGGAAGAAAAATTCCTTTAAAAGACGGTAACAGGTGCTTGTATTCAATAAATAATTAACATGAACCAGCAGTATTAAGCAAAGAGCAGGAAAGGTTTGAAAGGGGGACAGAGCGGTGAGCAACCAACTCTTGTTAAGAAAAGTGACAACAAGAGAGTGATTTCAAAAAGTACCTTGTATAGGAAAATACACCCAAATGGCAGTCCGTCGTCTAAATGCCTTATGATAAGGGAGGTTTAAATGTGTATGCGTGCCGATCACGTGTCCACCGACATCCAATAGAGCGGGAGAAAACAGAAGAACGACACGGAGATAGGTGAGAGTGAGGGTAAAAGACTACATTACCCATAAGACAACACAAGCTGTGTGGGGATAGAGAGGGGCGGGCGCTCGAGGAGCTGACATAGCCCATTTAGTGGGCGTGCCTCTATCCTCTGTCTCCGCTCACATACTCATGAAGGAGAAATGAATGTGAAGAGGGAGAGGTCATGATAGAAGTGTGAAAAATTGGGAAAAGTGATGATAGATGGGGCAAGGGAACATATTGAAAAATAAATAATAAAAAATAAATAAATAATAATAATAAATGAATGCAATATCAAGTGAACTGAAAAGAATAGGTACAGCGCAGTACCAGTCACATCGCTGGTAAGGCATTGTTAAATGACAATGGTTGTAAAGAAGACAAGGGGCAACTATAGAGGAAATAATGGAATAGGGAGGCAGATATGTGGCGAATGGACAGTCGGTAAACATCAGACATAAAAACATATATAAGTGGCACATTTTATTCTTGAAAAAATAAACAGACAAGAGTTCATAATACATTATGATGAGAGTGTCACAACAAAGGAATGGTCAGTAATATTACAAATAAATTAATTTGAAAGCACTTTAATCAATATTGGAGAAAAAAAAGGGAAGGAAAATTAAAAAAAAATATAGAAAAACTATAAAAGGTAGAAATAACCAAAGGAGGGGAAGGGGGGGGAGGTAGAAAAGGGGGAGGGAACGATGCAGAAAGGTAGGGAAAGGCGGAGAGATGTTGTGTTGAGATTACAAAAAAAGGCTTGAAACTAGCTGTTTCATTGAGGCCAGGGTAAACCATAGCCTTGAGGCCATGTATCCATCTGGCCTCTAGTTGCCTATGTAGTTGCCTATGTAATAACACCCACATTGGCATTGCATGATGTAGACCACGCCGGGGGTTTGGCAGGTCACTTTATCTGTGATGAAGTGAGTTGTACCATTTAGAGAAAGTGTACCAGTACTGTTGCTGATAAAGCTACATACGTCACAGCCACCAAAGCAGGAACTGTGGTGGATACTGGGTTATGATGGCTGTGAACTACCCGATCTTTTATAGATTTTGCTTCACCTCAAAAACTCAAAAATTCCTACTTTTTATGCCCTCCCAAAGACCCATAAATCCTTAACATCACCACCGGGCAGACTCATTGTATCCAGTTGTGAGTGTTTAACTGAGAATGCTAGTAGTCTTATTGACCAATACCTTAATCCACATGTCGTGTCACTCACTTCTTATATTAAGGATACAATGGATCTGCTTAAAAGCACTGAACTTCTGAGATTCATTCTCACACGGAATGTATTTGTTTTCGGACTATCCCACTACCTCCAGGTGCAGGGGGTTGCGATGGGGACACATTGTGCCCCATCGTATGCCAACCTGTACCTGGGGGGATGGGAGAAGGAACTATTTGCCAGGGACGATGTGCTAACTCTAACTGGGCACGTCGCCACCTGGCTTCGATATATTGATGATACATTGATGTTTTGGCCTGGCACAAGGGATGAATTGGACCTATTCATGACCATTATTGGTAATGATCAATACAACCTCAAGTTCACTATGAATTGCGACCTTACTAAAGTTAACTTCTTAGATCTTGAAATTTTCCTCAATAGTGATGGCTCTTTGGGCACTTCTCTCTTCCATAAACCGTCAGCTGCAAACACCATCCTACACGCAACTAGTTCCCACCCTGTTCCATTAAAGAGAAGTATACCATATAGCCAATACCTTCGCATATGAAGGAACTGCTCTAATGATGAAGACTTCTGCCGGGAAGCCTGTAATCTCTACTCCAGATTACGGAACAGAGGATATGGCCACAGTTGCCTAAAAAAACTTTTAATAAAACTTTAAAGCAAAATAGAAATTCTCTGATCTATTCTAATTGAAATAGGGAAGCTAATGAATGCATTAGAATCATTACCCTGTACTGCAGGCAGCATCAACAAGTTCGTACAATTCTAAAGAAGTTTTGGCCCCTACTTTCAACAGACCCTGTAATCAAAAAATACATCAAATCATACCCAGTTATTACCTTTAAAAGAGAAAAATCTATAAAAGATCGGGTAGTTCACAGCCATCATAACCCAGTATCCACCACAGTTTCTGCTTTGGTGGCTGTGACGTATGAAGCTTTGTCAGCAACAGTACTGCTACACTTTTTCCAAATGGTACAACTCACTTCATCACAGATAAAGTGACCTGCCAAACCCCCGGCGTGGTCTACATCATGCAATGCCAATGTGGGTGTTATTACATAGGCAAAACTAAACGCCCCTTTTTTAAGAGGATTCATGACCATGTAGGTCCTATTGCCAAATGTAAAATGGTAACAGCCGTTAGTACACATGTAGGGTTGTATCACAATTTCAACTCCCAAATGATCTCCTTTTCTGCTCTTGACCATCTGCCCCTCAATGACAGAGGAGGTAGTGTTGATCGCACTCTATTACAACTAGAGGCCAGATGGATACATGGCCTCAAGGCTATGGTTTACCCTGGCCTCAATGAAACAGCTAGTTTCAAGCCTTTTTTGTAATCACACAGTTCTAGCCTAGTCCATCGAGTCCATTCTTTGAACCCACAACATCTCTCCCCCTTTCCCTACCTTTCTGCATCGTTCCCTCCCCCCTTTCTCCCTCCCCCCGCCCTCCTTTGGTTATTTCTACCTTTTACAATTTTTCTATATTTTTTTGTATTTTCCTTCCCTTTTTTTTTTCTCGAATATTGAATAAAGTGTATTCAACTTAATTTATTTGTAATATTACTGACCATTCCTTTGTTGTGACACTATCATCATAATGTATTGTGAACTCTTGTCTGTATATTTTTTCAAGAAGAAAATGTGCCATTTATATATGTTATACCGATGTTTACCGACTGTCCATTCGCCACATATCTGCCTCCCTATTCCATTGTTTCCTCCATAGTTGCCCCTTGTCTTCTTTACAACCATTGTCATTTAACAATGCCTTACCAGCGATGTGACTGGCACTGCGCTGTACCTATTCTTTTCAATTCACTTGATATCGCATTAATTTATTATTATTTATTTATTTTTTATTATTTATTTTTCAATATGTTCCCTTGCCCATCTATCATCACTTTTCCCAATTTTTCACACTTCTATCATGACCTCTCCCTCTTCACATTAATTTTGCCTTCAAGAGTTTGTGAGCGGAGACAGAGGATAGAGGCAAGCCCATTAAATGGGCTATGTCAGCTCCTCGAGTGCCTGCCCCTCTCTATCCCCACACAGCTCATGTTGTCTTATGGGTAATGTAGTCTTTTACTCTCATTCTCACCTATCTCCGTGTCACTCTTCTGTTTTCCCCCGCTCCATTGGATGTCGGCGGACACGTGATCAGCACGCATACACATTTAAACCTCCCTTATCATAAGGCATTTAGATGACGAACGGGCTGCCATCTGGGTGTATTTTCCTACACAAGGTACTTTTTGAAATCACTCTCTTGTTGTCACTTTTCTTGGTTGCTCACCGCTCTGTCCCCCTTTCAAACCTTTCCTGCTCTTTGCTTAATACTGCTGGTTCATGTTAATTATTTATTGAATACAAGCACCTGTTACCTTCTTTTAAAGGAATTTTTCTTTCTTTTTTGCTTTGAAAGTGGGTATAGACGATCTGTATACAGGGTTATGGTTTCGTCCTATATGGATGACCAATATATTTGATAGTATTTGCAAAGTTCATTTCTTTCTAAATCAACTTAATTATGGCAGCGTTTTCTCTTCCTGTATACTTCCCTATACTCAGTACTAATTAACGTAGATATTTACTATGGCCCTTATCTCTCCTACGCAGATAAACATTCTCATTTGGCAGGCCTCGCTTTCCCTTAGACCTAATCAGTCCTGTGTAAGTATTTTCCCCTCTGGCCCATCTAACTTAGTTATTCACCTCATCACCTCACTTCTCTACATCATTACCGCCCTCCGGTTGTTTTTACTCACATCTCACTCCCCACCTGATTCCTCCCATATTTTCACTTCCGGCCTTTTCCTTCCTTCCTGTGCCCCCTTCTCTTACCTTTCCCACCCTATTCCATCCTTCCCTTTCCCCTTTCTCATTCCCTTTCCATCTTCCCCTCTCCCTTTTCCTCCCCTTTCTTCTTTTTCTTTTCCACTCTCTTCTCCCGGCTCTTCCTCCCCCCTTCTCTCCCTTTCTCCCCCCTCCCCTTCCCCTCCCTGACTATTTCACCTCCCAATTTTTCCATCACCCTCACATTATTCTCTTATGTGGCAGACACGGACCCACGGCCCTCACCTGGGCCAACCCAGGCCAACTTACCCAATACAGCGCTATGTCCGTCCTTGCACGTCTGATGTAATTTTGACAGCAGGTAACTATTCAATAGTTGGCAGTTGAACAATCTAGATTTGGACAGTCGTTAACATCTCTCTCTTTCCCTAATTATATATCTTTGGCTAATATTTTGATGGCGTCTAATTGTATTTTATTCTATGCAGTGATATATCCAGCTTGGCCCCTCAACACATATCCCCTGAGGAAGCCCCAATGGGCTAAACATGTCGGGACTATAGTGCTGAAAGACCCCTCATTTTCTATGTTGTTATGTATCGCTGTTGGTTCTATATTATGCATAGCCAGCATAATTTTTTAAACTTTGTGTATGTTCAATAAAATGTCATTCATACTTTTTACCTTGATGTTTGTTTAAATTTACTTGCCTGGCGCCCATAAAATCCCACCAAATTACCTCTCTGATTATACATGCTACTCAGGGATGTTGGCGCCCTCTATTTGACACTGTCACCTATCCATACCAACCAGCATTTATTGATTGAACTTTCCCCATGACTGGTCAGCAGCTCTAGAAGCCTTATTTTGCTGGTCGCCTTCTTTTTCCTTTTTGTTATTGATTATAGCATCCAAAGGGTTCTGGAAATCCTTTTTATATTGTTCAGTGTTTAATCTTGTTTCTCTTACTACAGTTTTATAAGAGGTACAGTACTGCACTGCTTCACTACTGGATTTTCTTTACTGAGGTACAGCCCGCAGATTTTCACCCACACCGTTCTGAGAAATACAACTCCTCAGTCTACCCAGCCATGAGTCTCACTTTCTACCCTGCACAAGGCTATTCTATATCTCAATATGACTTTCACTATTCTCTTCCTAAATGCAAAAGGCTTGAACTATCTGGCAAAATGCACCTCCCTATGAAAAACAGCCTTATCAAATAATTGTGATATCCTTTGCATTCAAGAAAAGGTTGCTTATAACAGTAAAATTCACTGTTATAAGCAATTAGCGTGGAAAAAAATCTTGATCACCTCTCAGAGTAGTACAGTGTTACTATGGTAACACTATATTGCTCTGGTCACAGTGTGTGGAAAAAAAATAAAACTTTAAAAAAAAAAAAGAAAACATATTAAAAAAGTATTGTTATTATTTTTACATACTGTCATCAGTCAGTATCACTGATCACCATCACATCAGTTATATGATGTTGCTGTCCTGCACTGAAGGCAGTATGTAAAAAATTGTGACAAAAAAATTACAACTTCAAAAAACTTGCCATACCTCTTACTAAATACCTTGGACTGTCTATTTTCCAAAAATGGGTCATTTGGGGATATTTGTACTGTCCTGTCATTTTCAGCCCTCAAGAATTGAGATTGTTGTCAGTACATCAGGATTGATAGATTTTCAGATATACAGTGGGGATGGAAAGTATTCAGACCCCCTTACATTTTTCACTCTTTGTTATATTGCAGCCATTTGCTAAAATCTTTTAAGTTCATTTTTTTCCTCATTAATGTACACACAGCACCCCATATTGACAGAAAAACACAGAATTGTTGACATTTTTGCAGATTTATTAAAAAAGAAAAACTGAAATATCACATGGTCCTAAGTATTCAGACCCTTTGCTGTGACACTCATATATTTAATCCACAGTGCTGTCCATTTCTTCTGATCATCCTTGAGATGGTTCTACACCTTCATTTGAGTCCAGCTGTGTTTGACTATACTGATTGGACTTGATTAGGAAAGCCACACACCTGTCTATATAAGACCTGACAGCTCACAGTGCATGTCAGAGCAAATGAGAATCATGAGGTCAAAGGAACTGCCTGAAGAGCTCAGAGACAGAATTGTGGCAAGGCACAGATCTGGCCAAGGTTACAAAAAAAATTTCTGCTGCACTTAAGGTTCCTAAGAGCACAGTGGCCTCCATAATCCTTAAATGGAAGACGTTTGGGACGACCAGAACCCTTCCTAGAGCTGGCCGTCCGGCCAAACTGAGCTATCGGGGGAGAAGAGCCTTGGTGAGAGAGGTAAAGAAGAACCCAAAGATCACTGGGGCTGAGCTCCAGAGATGCAGTCGGGAGATGGGAGAAAGTTGTAGAGAGTCAACCATAACTGCAGCCCTCCACCAGTCGGGGCTTTATGGCAGAGTGGCCCGACTGAAGCCTCTCCTCAGTGCAAGACACATGAAAGCCTGCATGGAGTTTGATAAAAAACACCTGAAGGACTCCAAGATGGTGAGAAATAAGATTCTTTGGTCTGATGAGACCAAGATAGAACTTTTTGGCCTTAATTCTAAGCGGTATGTGTGGAGAAAACTAGGCACTGCTCATCACCTGTCCAATACAGTCCCAACAGTGAAGTATGGTGGTGGCAGCATTATGTTGTGGGGGTGATTTTCAGCTGCAGGGACAGGGCGACTGGTTGCAATTGAGGGGAAGATTAATGTGGCCAAGTACAGGAATATCCTGGACGAAAACCTTCTCCAGAGTGCTCAGGACCTCAGACTGGGCCGAAGGTTTACCTTCCAACAAGACAATGACCCTAAGTACACAGCAAAAATAATGAAGGAGTGGCTTCACAACAACTCTGTGACTGTTTTTGAATGGCCCAGCCAGAGCCCTGACTTAAACCCAACTGAGCATCTCTGGAGAGACCTAAAAATGGCTGTCCACCAACGTTTACCATCCAACCTGACATAACTGGAGAGGATCTGCAATGAGGAATGGCAGAGGATCCCCAAATCCAGGTGTGAAAAACTTGTTGCATCTTTCCCAAAAAGACTCATGGCTGTATTAGATCAAAAGGGTGCTTCTACTAAATACTGAGCAAAAGGTCTGAATACTTAGGACCATGTGATATTTCAGTTTTTCTTTTTTAATAAATCTGCAAAAATGTCAACAATATGGGGTGCTGTGTGTACATTAATGAGGAAAAAATGAACTTAAATGTTAAACTTTAGCAAATTTCTGCAATATAACAAAGAGTGAAAATTAAAGGGGTCTGAATACTTTCCGTCCCCACTGTATATACCAAAGTATGCAGAATCTAATGCCGCGTACACACGGTCGGACTTTTTGTCTACAAAAGTCCGACAGCCTGTCCGACAGACTTCCGGCGGACTTCCGGCGGACTTTCGGCGGACTTGCAGCAGACTTTCTAACGAACGGACTTGCCTACACACGACCACACAAAAGTCCGACGGATTCGTACGTGATGACGTACACCGGACTAAAATAAGGAAGTTCATAGCCAGTAGCCAATAGCTGCCCTAGCATGGGTTTTTGTCCGTCGGACTAGCACACAGACGAGCGGATTTCGGGGTCCGTCGTAGTTACGACGTAAAGATTTGAAGCATGTTTCAAATCTAAAGTCCGTCGGATTTGAGGCTGAAAAAGTCTGCTGAAAGTCCGGAGAAGCCCACACACGATCGGATTACCAGCCAGCTTTAGTCCGTCGGCGTCCGTTGGACTTTTGTAGATGAAAAGTCCGACCGTGTGTACGCGGCATTACTTTACTACAGACTAAATATTATTCACTGATTTGGTATATTTTGACCAAACATATGTAGCAGAATACATTTTGGCATAAATTTATGAAGAAAGATTATTTATTTGCAACATTTTATAACAGAAACAAAGAAAAACACATTTTGTTGAAACTTTTTTTTTTTAATTTATTTAGCAAAAAAAAAGATAAAAACTCATTGGTGATTAAATGCCACCAAATGAAAAGCTCTATTTATGTGAAAAAAAATTATACAAATTTCATATGGGTGCAATGAAAGTGCCCAGTATTGAAGTGGTTGGTTAAAGCATACACTTGGTGTGGAAAATGTAAACCTTTGTTTAATTACTCACTTTACTCATATTGTGCTGGGCTCCAATGTTGCAGGCAGCATAGAAGCCCTATCATCCTTTGACTGGAGTTATACAGTTATATGTTTCTGTATTCTTCAAAAGCTAATGATCAGTGAGTGTCTGGAGTTTTAATTAAAGTTTGCATAAAAAAGCAAATTACCTTCTTATTTTTTACTTTGTAAGTATTTATATACATTTAAAGTACAACTACAGGCAAAACTTTTTTTTTTTTAGTTTTGGATGGAGTGGAGATGGATTAGAAAAAATTTTGGCACCACGTCATTTTAACTGGTAATTGCGTGGTCATGAAATGCTGTCCTTTTTTTTCCCACAAATAGAGATTTCTTTTGGTGATATTTGATCACCTATGTGGTTTTTATTTTTTGCTCTATAAACAAAAAAAGAGCGACAATTTTTAAGAAAAAAAAACAATATTTTTTACTCTTTGCTATAATAAATATTCCCCAAAAATGTTTTTAAAAAATACATTTCTTCATCAGTTTAGGCCAGTATATATTTTTCTACATATTTTTGGTAAAAAAAAAAAAAAATGCAGTAAGCATATATTGATTGGTTTCTCCTCTCCTCTGACAGCACAGGGATTTGTGTGTTTACACACACAAATCCCCGTGCTGGCGCTCGTGCATGCGATTGCGCATGGCTGACGGCAATTGTGACCGCTGGCCATGCGCATGGGGTCCCCCACTGTGCAGTGGCTCTTAAAGGAAACCTCGTACGGGTACGGGGTTTCACGCAGGGGTGCCATTCTGCCCTTGTAAATAGACATTATCCAGTTGGGAACCGGTTAAAGCTTTTCATCCAACAAATAGCACAGTAGTTACAGTTAGCAAATGAATAGAGTGAAAAAAACTTTACATGACACATTTCCTTACGTTGTGTTGTCTTTGCTTAAATACAAATTCAGTATATGGTTTTCTTGTGATTGACACAACACAAAGTGACTTGTTCAGAGCAGTAAATTATGCCTCAGGAATGTCACTAACTGAGGGATCATGTGACATGATTTTATTGGAGATGATTTGCGGCCAACAATAAACGCTTGTTGACATAGAATGGCTGTGTTTGTGTTTCAGTGTAAAGTGTTGCATATGCCTGTATGTTATAAATGATTGCTGATAGCTGAGAATCACTTTCTGTTCTTTCTTGCAGCAAATTTTGGAAATTACTCAGTATCACTGATGTAAAGCAGGTCAAAGGCCATTTGAACTTTTTTAACCTCACTATTGCTAGAAGTTGAGATCCACTTCATATTGTCAGTTATTTTACAAGCATGCCTAAAGGGATCATCATGGAAGAGTTTACATAGTAGGAGGCCAAGGTTCCCAGTATCTAGGAAGCTGCTACAGAAATACTGAATTGGCCATTAATTCATCTATCTATTTTATGACTTTATAGAGACTGGCTGCACTGACATCCAAAGCCAAAAGAGTAGAGAGGCGGAACTGTTTTTTTTTTACCAAGCAAGACCATTATTTGAACATTAATTTTGTGATTTTTTTTTTAACTGAGAACAAAGGACTTAACCAGAAAATACTTCATAAATAGGACTACTCGTAAAAAAAAATGTTTGGTTTTAAATTAGACCTGTGCTGATAGGTATAAGCAGGTTGTAAATGTTGATTTGTGGAAAGTATTATGCCGCGTACACACGTCCGAAATTTCCGGCAGAAAAGGTCAGACGGAATAATTCCATCGGACCTAGAAATAGAACACGTATTAAATCTTTCCGACGGAATCAATTCCTGTCGGGAAAAACGGTCGTCTGTATGCTATTCCGATGGACCGAAAATGATGCAACGGCAGCTATTGGCTACTGGCTATTGAACTTCCTTTTTCTAGTCCCGTCGTAAGTCATTGCGTTCTAAATGATCGGACTTTGGTGTGATTGTGTGTAGGCAAGTCCGTTTCAGCGGAACTCTGTCGGAAAAACTGTCAGAGTTTATTCTGATGGAAAAACCGGTCGTGTGTACGTGGCATTAGTTGCCAGGCTGTTTGAGGTTCTAAGTCATTGCCTTAAAAGATCAACATGCCAGTCAGAATTATTACTTTTTTTTGCAAGAGAGCAATGGAGGGCTTAGTATTTACTAATTGAGAGTTTTTTTTTTTAATCGTTAGATGTTGCCAGTGATTACAGTGAACAGAGTGGTCATGGTGTTGGAGGAAGCCTTGGATGTATGAGGCATATAGATGTAGTTTTTTGGGGTGTACTGCATATGCCCAGGGTTTCCCTTCCTGACACAGTCACTCATCTATGTTTCAGGAATACTGATGGTGGCTTCTATGTAAATGGAGCCTTGAAATAGTTTTAGCCATCATTAACCCTAGTGTGTTTTCTGATGTGTGTGTTGCTGTCATACAGCACTGCAGAACAATGGAAATCACATATTCTCTATGCTGCCTGTCCAAGTTTTTTGAAAAGGTATAAGTTCTTCTTTGGTGAAGTTGTAGACTACATATACATGCAGTTTTAGTGCATTTTTGGCAGAGTTTTGTGTAAAAAATCCTGGCTCCTCCTCCTACAAAAACAGCAGTAGCATGAAAAACACATCCAAATGCGCAAAAACGCATGATGTTGCACTACAGAAATCTACTGAAAAATGCATCATGCTGCAGCTGCACTAGTATGAACCAAGGCTTAGCAGGCTTTTTTCAATATTCTTGGGGGGTTATTTACCAAAGGAAAATCCACTTTGCGCTGAAAGTGCACTTGAAAGTGCAGTCACTGTAGATCCGAGGAGGACATGCAAGGAAAATAAAAAACAGCATTTTAGCTTGCACATGATTAGATGATAAAATCAGCAGAGCATCCACTCTTTTCAGATCTACCCCTTATGCCCTGTACACACGAGCGGATTTTCCGTCGAAAAAAACTTGGATGGTTTTCGCTCATACACAGGATCACACAGAAGTTCTCTGAAATTTCGACCGTCAAGAACGCGGTGACGTACAACACTAGGACGAGCCGAAAAAATGAAGTGCAATGCTTTCGAGCATGCGTCAAATTGTTTCCGAGCATGCGTAGGAATTTTGCGTGTCAGAATTTGTACAGATGATTGGAAATTCCGATCGGAACTTTTTCCGACCGAAAAATAGAGAACCTGCTCTCAATCTTTTGCTGGCTGGAATTCTGCCAGCAAAAGTCCGATGGAGCATACACACGGTCTGAATTTCTGACCAAAAGCTCACATCCAACTTTTGCTGGCAGAATTTCTGATCGTGTGTATGGGGCTTAAGATTTAGAGTGACTTTCAAGTGCACTTGCAGTGCAAAGTGGAGTTGCCTTTCGTAAATAACCCCCAATGCCTTTATGTGAATAACGTCTCAATGTAAACTTGCATGTGAATAAAAACACACCTATTTGCTCCTTATTATCCCTTTTTTAATTTCTATCAACCCTAATCAATTCCTTTATCCTCTTTCCCCCTTGACTGTTAAAATTCCTACTTAAACCTTTTTTTCCATTTTCATTTGTTTTGTCCTTCTATTTCTCCAGCTTTGCATTAAAATAAGCATTTAAAACCCTTTCATTTTATTTAAGAATAACTAAAAAAATGTTTTTTTTTTTTTTTTAATAATCATAAAATCCTTTTCTTAGAGTTTATTAAGAACACAAGGAAGGTTCTTTAATAAACTCTAAGAATCCTACAGGATAATTGGACACTGGGAAACAAAAGCTGTTATTCAGGCAATAGAACCCCTCCAAAAAATATATTTTTTTGCATTTGGGGTTAGATATAATCTAAACCTATAGACTTAGGGCCAATTCACATTGCAACGCAAAACAGCAGGAGCAATTCTGCAGTCTGAATTGCTGGCTGCACTAGGGGGCAGTGTGGTGTGTGATTCATAACATAGAACTGCTCCCTTTTTTTATGAGCGTTATTTAAAGTGTACAAAATATACACTTCATGCAATGCAACGTCGTGAGCTGCATTGTCTGTGCATGTCTGCATTTTATCACAGCACACTGCAGCACAGCGCTAGGCTGCGTTGCAGTGTGAATGTGACACCTAGGAAACAATTGTTTCTTGTGTGTCCCTGCAGTGACAGACGTTTTACCATGCGTTAATGTGTGTGAATTGGCCCTTAAATGATGACCTGCCTAAGCCACATAGAAATAGTGGAGTAAGAAGAAGGCTGTTACTTACAGGTCCTTCAGGAATGATGAAAACGAAGTCAGTTAGCCTGAAGGATGATGTGGCTGTGAAATAAACCTAAAAAATGTGTACCACATCAAAACTATGGAAGCAAATCTCCTTGGGATGTACTGCAGAAGGACAAAATAAGAGAAGTACAATCTTATGGAGAACAGAGGCCCAAGGCCATGAGACAACTTTGTCTCTGTGCATAACATTAGAGGGTTTCCTACAAGAATGGGCTGTCAACTCAGAAAGCCTCTTCACAGAGGTATTGGCAACAAGAAAGAGAGTGAGGATAGAGAAATAACTCTTATATGATCAAAAGGCAGCTTCTGAAGAGCTAATAATACCAGATTAAGATCCACAGGGTCACATATGGTGTACAGTTGTAACTATGTGAGTAAACTGCCATAAAAAATGTCCTGACAAGGGAATGGGAGGCAAGCAGTCATGGAAGAGTAACGCTAAAACTGAGGTCAGAACTTTGAAACTTCCTTGCCTCACACCATGCAAAGTATCCTTTCCAAATGTGATAGTAAGAAGTGAATTTCCTAGCTTTTATGAGCATAGGAATAATGGTATCGGTATGCCTCTATACTTTAAGACCTGGGCTTCAAAAGCCATACTGTTAAAGCCAGAAATCATAAAGCAGGGTGGAAAACTGTTTTTTGGAACAAATAGTCTGGGCAATCTGGAAGATATTTGACACTACTGTGGAATTGTCTGACTGAATTGGCTGACCCTACAGTAGACAGTAGTCAAAATGTTTCAACTGTCTGGAGTGTAATTGGGCATATGGAACCGCCATGAAATATGCCACCACCAAATCTAGAACTCTCATGCAAAGAGAGTGTTGGTTGACTCCTGGACTACAGAATGTGAACATGGGAGCATAGATACAGGAGTTTGTCTTATGGAAGAAAAACTCTGGACAGGATAGTACCTAGGAGAAGACCTAGATAATCTAAGCAATGAGTCAGTTACAGTGATGACTTTTGAAGTTTCAGGACCCAATCAAACCTTTGAACAGTGCTTTCAACATTGGCTGACAGGGTCTAAGCATATTGTTTCTCTTATTAAGAGATCATCCAAATATCCCACAACAGGTCACATTACAGATAGGCCCCATGTCTTCATCATGGTTGAGTTCGGTACAGCATCCCAGGCAGTGCCACGAATCACCCAATCTGGAAAACTGCAAAAGAAGCTCTCTTGGATCTGAATGGAAACTCTTGATTGCAGAAATAATATCTTGATAAAAAAGGGATAAATGTCAAGTTAAAATGATTTGCTTTTCTCAAAAGAGAAAGGACATCCATTCTTCTGGAACACTAGCAAAAAAAGCTGAGGCATTTTGGGAGTGGAAAGAGTTATAATGGCTAAATACAACTTTTGTTTGCCAGTGTCCAATTCTACTACAGGTGGCAGCAGTTGTCTACTGTCCCTCAATAAATTATTTTTATTGATTTATATCATTTGAATTGAATTTCCTTATACTAACTCTAGTTATTTTAAAAAGGACATTGGTCAAAGTGTATTTTTTCTTTTTGTTACATGTATCTTGGTATATTTAAAAAAATACATATTTTTTTCAAGACAGTACTATTAAAAAGCCTTTTTTGTACCCCCACCCCCACTAAATAAGATCCATTTGCATATGCGCTTAACCTAATTTGAATATTTTTTTTACTAAAAATATAGATTTGATAAACAGTAGCTCAAATAGTGTGTGACATAAAAACTGCAGCTGCCACCGTTTTTTTTTACAGGGTATCTGATTTCAAAAATATATAATGCTTTGGGGTTTCAAGTGGTCTTCAGGCCTAAAATTAATATTTTACCATGTGCACAGAAATGAAAAATGTCTATAGTGGTAAAAGGGGTAAAACTGACATTTCAAACAAAAAGGGAAAAAAAAGGAATGGGTTCCCCCCAACACTACAAACGGGCCCATACATGCAGCCTGGGTGAGGTGAGTTGCAAGGTTGTGGGGAAATAAAGCAGCGCACCTTCTGCCATTGTCGAAGGACAAAAGCCTCTGGCATTACATTTCTAAAACATGTCAAGCTGTTCTGTTTGGACACTTTATAAGAATTAGGGGAGGGGGCGCTGTAAGTCTGCCTGGAGTGGTACCGTTTGTTAGAAAAGCTTCATTAGAGGAGGTTCATGGGAAATGAGGAAACAACCATGAGCAGCGGGACTGATACAGATAGACACACATTCTTATGAGTATTGAGTCATAAAAATCAATATATGGTTAATTCACTGAACCCTTAACTAGAATTTGGGCCATATAGAAAATGGGGGGCAGCACCAAAACTCAAAATGAACATGAGTTAGGCAAACTGAGCATAATTGTATTGAGGTGCAGCACTGCTATCGACCATTTTTGGTCTAGGTGGTGGTAATTCATGCAGCGCTGTGCAGAGACTGTTACATGATGCAGTACAGGTAACACATAGTAAACTATTACACTGGTCTGTATTGCCTTCCTACACTAGCCCTATAGTCTTTAGCAGTGTCAGACACCCAATGTGTGAAGTTTAATACTGGCAGTCTTTGGTGGTTTCTCCAAGGTTGAAAATCTGGCACAAGCAGTCTCTGTCAACGTCTTCAGCATGATTGTAGATTAGGTGAGTATATTATGAGTTAAGGCTGCTCCATTCCCAACTACTAAATCAAAAAATGCATCTCCCATGGGACTTTAGGGCAGCCAGAAAAAGTTATAACAACATAGTTTAAAAGAGAAGAAGTTTATTTATACAATTTGTCTTCAACATTAGCAGTCTCCCTAACAAATGCAGTCTAGCATGGACACTTTCTCTAATATGAGTATTCTTCTCTAATATAGGCAGTATCCTTAACAGTGGCAGTCTCTCCAAAGTAAATAGTGCAACAAAGACAGTCGGAGGGGCAGTTATTTAATATAGGCAATCTGTAGCAGTAGCTTTAAGATGGGTGGTCTCTGGCAATGTCTTGAACAAGGAAAGCCTTTGACAGACTCTCTAATGCTGGCAATATTTCTTATGTGGCCTATCTCTAGAATTCTCCCTAGAAGTTCCTCCTTAACATGGACATGTTAATGGACATGCGGGTCATCTCTAGCAGTCTTTCTGTAACTCTACAGTCTCTAGCCATATAGCTGCTCCTTTTGTATTATAGCAGTAATAAAATAATGGTGTTCAGTATGGCTGTAGGTTGCATCTGAGGTATAAAAAGCTTGAGCAGGTTGCAGGGAATGAGTATAGAACCAGTGATTTGTGGTGATTTGATTTCAGACACAGAATTTTCCTACCGTTGCTTACTTTTTCTGTTAGTAGGTTGTTGTAGTTTTAATATAATAAAAACTGGCCTAATATTAAAGCATTATTACACCCAAAAGCAAATATTTAATACATTGCAGCTTACTAATTCTTAGCGGTGATTGCTGCATTCTTTTTTTTTTTAGCTATTTTCATCTGATGATCCAGTCAGCAGTTTTTCAAAAGCACAAGCTCTCCAGCAGAATGTACTAGTTTACATCAGCCTTTCTCAACCCTTTGAACACAGAGGAACACTTGAAATAACTTTCCGGTGTCATGGAACCCTTGCTAAAAATTACTATATCTACAACTCATGATAAACTAGTGTGATAGTCAGTGGGAAGAATGTTCCTCACACCTGTGTGAGGAACATTCATAAAAAATAATTACCCCCTTAAGCTGGCCATACACTATACAGTCTTCTTATCCATTTTCCTTTACATTTACCTTCAACTATATAGTGCAAGGGCCTGCCTGATTGCATTTAGATTGAAAGTGTTTAGGTTTGACCTCATATTATATGATTTTGGTAAATCTAAAGGAAATTGTACAAAAAAATTGTATAATCTATGCCCGGCCTTAGAGACAGCTAAAAAGATCAATGGTGTCAGTGGAAACTTATCTGAGAGGCAAAAATTGCCCATTGCTCAAAGAACACCTAGCAACTTTTGGAGGAACCCTGCTTGAGAAACGCTGATTTACATGGATGAGGCAAACCACTTTAGGCCGGCCATACAGGAACCGGCTGATATTCAAACCATTAATGGTCAGGTTGAATGTACCAAGTTGATGGATCGGCTACCCCCACCAGGCCTGACTTCCCACCTGCCGGTAGAAGACAATTGCTTGGCAGTAGGGATTCCCCTGTCAACATTGTGTTGATGGGAGAATCGTGCAAATTTCATTTGTACCATCTATGGCTTTCCTTAACTAGCAGGGGTGATTAAAATGATCAGTTTTTATTTATTCATGCAAAACAGTTTGCTGTAACAGATTATGAAGTGTGAGCTAGAGATTGGCTTTAAATTGTGTATCTAAATCTGCTAATACATGTAAAATTACCCCCCAAAGAAATACAAGCTGACAACTCTGCTGTCTCCTGTTCTCATTATCCAGATTTGATTCTCACTAATACAGGAGGTGTGTTACTGGCCAGATCACCAGGTGAAAACAGAAGGGAAAAAGCCAAAGAAAAGAAAAATTATGCAGACACCATATCTATTGATTGGCAAGCTGCAATTTAATACATTTTTGGTTTTGCGTTTAATACTGCTTTAATAGATGTTGTTTTGATGAACATGTTATTATCATCTAACAAATTGCATATAGCACACTAATATTTTGGCTGTGTGTGCTACTTTATTTCAGTCTCAGCTGCATCCACAAATTTACTTGTAAGATAAATTGTGAAATTGTGACCTTATGACACTTTAGACAAACAAAAAACAAAGCAGGAAACCAACGTTCTTGCTGTATGCTGAGAATCAAATACAAAACACGCCAGAATAAATCCAGAAATATACTACGTGCCTTAGAAGCAAGGCACAGACATCAGATCACAAAGAATATATTTTGATGTTAAAGTCATTAGGATTTGATGAAACCATAGCAGAGAACAACAACAGTCCATGATGAAAAGAGCATTGCAAATGCTGCTTGGTGTTTGATACAAAAGCTTTCTCAAGTAAAATGCAATTACTGTACATTGCCTCTTGATCATTACGGTGCTTTCTAAAAATCCTTTTCTATATTTTATGGTCTTTATGGTTTTTCTCCAGTGACTTTGCTTGATGAAACAAATGGGTTTTACTGATATACCAGGGAAAATATATTCACGGTTGATAAACTGAGTTTTTTGCCTCGGAATAAAATATGCTTTTTTAAAAAAGCAGAGCACAATTAATTTGACTTTACATTGTATGCTTGTGATTTTTTTTCATGCTTCTTTTTAGTATTTTAGTTACCCTTGGGTTTATTGTTGATAACACTTAATGCTAGCCTTCAAAAGACAGCAGGACTGAAGTGTTAGAAGATAAGTGTTACAAATGTTCCATTAGCTTTTGTATAAAAAAAAACAGGAGATAACTGAGAACTAAAATTGCCTAGTTTCTTTGTCTGCATTTTCTTTTTTCACATCCTATGTTTTGTTACTTATATAAAGGTATATGTGTACATTTATTGGTATACATGACTGACTGGTATTCTGGCCAGTTGTGAGTACATACATTTTGGCTGTAGGTGGATGGGGAGGGGTGGATCAAAGTTGTTGGATTTGTGAACAAATGTCTGAAGGAAAATGGATAAGGTGTGTTGCCTCAGATAAAAAAATGGTTGTGAAGCTAGGAAAGTTCATAACTGGGAACAAGCAAGATAAGAGAAGTTTTCCTCAACCATGGGAAGGAGCATATATGGTCAGCTACCCCTGCAAAGAGCCTAGACAGTATTGCATATAATACATAGCTCCCAACTGTCCCTGACTTCGAGGGACTGTCCCTGATTTGGAACAATGTCCCTCGTTCCTCCTCATTTGTCCCTCATTTTAGTCTGATCTATATAGTTGTATATAAAACGCATTATTTATCTTTCAAAAAGTGTTTCCAAGAGGGCGGAGCTAGCCTGAGACCACGATGGATGCCTGAGAGCTGAGCTCCGTTTCCAGCACGGAGAAAGCGACTGATAGCAGCCCATCCAAACAGCACACAGGCACCAAAACACAGTGTTTTGCCTCCTCAGGCCAGCGGCAACAGACACCATCATGCCCAGGCACAAGAAAGAGGGGAATCATCCCCAGAAGCTAACAGAGTTTTTCCTCCAGAGCCCAGGCAAAATAGCGCCGGTGCCACATCCATGCCAGCATCAGGATCACGATCCCAGCCAGCCCAACAGAGGGAATCTCACAAAAGGAGCAGCCCTCCTAAATCCCCCAACTCTTTCCCACCCACACCTTCATCTGGGAGCCCTGAGAAGTCCAGAATCAGGACGGATGCAGCGGATGCTGAGGTGAGCTGTCAGGAAAGGTCTCCTCCGCTGGTAATATCGATCATTTGGCGTGCAGTATTGAGGTCCACCAGCAGGTGTCTCTTGGCAGTTCGGAGCTGTCAGAAGAGCTCTTTCCTGCAAGTATTCTGTCACCTTTGGGCCGCAGTACTGGCATCCACCAGCGGAGGAATCCTGGCAGTATGGAGCAGGTATTCCCCTCTGCAGACAGGTGTCACCTGACCTTAATTAGTAGAGCTGCAGTATAAATACCCGGCAATTGCACACTTATGTTGCCCTGGTATTGTCCTTGAGCCCTGACCTGCATCCTGTTACTCTGATTCCTGATTCCTGAACCTGAAGCCTGAATCTGAAGCCTGATTCCTGGAACCTGTTGATCTGTTTCCTGTCTGTTACCTCAACCCTGGACCCTGGACCCTGAGCCTTGTACCTGCCCGTCCCTCCTGTGATCCACCCATCATCCCTTGTCCTGTTTATCTCCCTTCCCAGTAGGGATGAGCTTCGAGTTCGAGTTGAACTCATGTTCGACCCGAACATTGGCTGTTCGCAAGTTCGCCGAACAGCGAACAATTTGGGGTGTTCGCGGCAAATTCGAATGCCGCAGAACACCCTTTAAAAGTCTACGGGAGAAATCAAAAGTGCTAATTTTAAGGGCTTATATGCAAGTTATTGTCATAAAAAGTGTTTGGGGACCCGGGTCCTGCCCCAGGGGACATGGATCAATGCAAAAAAAAGTTTTAAAAACGGCCGTTTTTTCAGGAGCAGTGATTTTAATAATGCTTAAAGTCAAACAATAAAAGTGTAATATCCCTTTAAATTTCGTACCTGGGGGGTGTCTATAGTATGCCTGTAAAGGGGCGCATGTTTCCCGTGTTTAGAACAGTCTGACAGCAAAATGACATTTCGAAGGAAAAATTCCATTCAAAACTACCCGCGGCTATTGCATTGCCGACAATACACATAGAAGTTCATTGATAAAAACGGCATGGGAATTCAACACAGGGAAACCCCGAACCAAAATTAAAAAAAAAAAATTACGTGGGAGTCCCCCTAAATTCCATACCAGGCCCTTCAGGTCTGGTATGGATATTAAGGGGAACCCCGGCCAAAATTAAAAAAAAAAAAAATGACGTGGGGTTCCCCCTAAATTCCATACCAGACCCCTGGTATGGATTTTAAGGGGAACCCCGTGCCAAAAAAAAAAAAAAACGGCGTGGGGCCCCCAAAAATCCATACCAGACCCTTATCCAAGCACGCAACCTGGCAGGCCGCAGGAAAAGAGGGGGGGACAAGAGTGCGCCCCCCCTCCTGAACCGTACCAGGCCACATGCCCTCAACATTGGGAGGGTGCTTTGGGGTAGCCCCCCAAAACACCTTGTCCCCATGTTGATGAGGACAAGGGCCTCATCCCCACAACCCTGGCCGGTGGTTGTGGGGGTCTGCGGGCGGGGGGCTTATCGGAATCTGGAAGCCCCCTTTAACAAGGGGACCCCCAGATCCCGCCCCCCCTGTGTGAAATGGTAAGGGGGTACTTACCCCTACCATTTCACTAAAAAACTGTCAAAAATGTTAAAAATGACAAGAGACAGTTTTTGACAATTGGAAAGAAGGCATACACCAAAAATGTGACATACTGTGTGTTCAAGAAACCCACTTCCAAAACCAATCACCCCCAAATACTCTCATCCTAAGTTTCCCTACCAATACTATGCTAATGCTGATAGCATTAACCTCCCTAGCGGTATTCCCGAGTCTGACTCGGGGTGGAATTTCAGAACCAAAAGTGGTAACCCTGAGCCAGACTCGGGATCGCATCGCAGGATCCAGGAAGAGCTTACTTACCTTGTCCCCTGGATCCTGCGATGTCTCCCTGCAGTGTGAGCGGCTTGTCCTCCACTTGATTCATCACAGAGCCGGGCTCCGTTTCCTGCAAGCGTTGCGGCGCATGGGGACGAAGAACGGCGCCAAATTCAAAAAGTGAAACACACACTATACATACAGTATACTGTAATCTTACAGATTTAATTACTGTATGAAATTATTTCACATCCCTTTTGTCCCTAGTGGTCTGTCCAGTGCCCTGCATGCAGTTTTATGTTACAAAAACTGTTCTTTCTGCCTGGAAACTGGAGATTGTCCATGGCAACCAAAACCATCCATTTACATCAAAAGTGGTTTTAGACCAGCTAGAAAACAGTGATAATAAATTAGAATCACTCGCAGAATTAAGCGATAGTGATTTGTGGGGAGATCCATCATCAAACACTGAAAAGTAAGGACAGCGACAATTCTGCAACTGAGCAAATTTCAGTGTTTTTGATTTGATTACATTACTGAATAATTTTTATTATTATTATATTATTATTTGGTATAATTATTTATAGTTATTTTTTATTATATAATAATTTATGATTTTGTTTTTCAAACTTTATCATACCGGGATGTCTACTAGATTCTGGTTTGGACAGATTTAAGTGAGTTATTCCTAAGAATTACAGGCCTATAATATAAAACGCCAAATTTCCATGCAAAATAATTGTACCGCTTTCAGCACCAAAAATCTGAAATAATCATACCGCCAGGGAGGTTAAAGGACTCAATGGCCTTCAAGTTACACAAGGCCCTCATAGAGCCACAGGGCCGATTCCTAATCCTAGTGTGCGACATAAACTCCACAACATACACAGTGGCAAACATTTATGCGCCAAATAAGGGGCAGATCCATTTCTTACATAAGATCATGAAAAAAATCCAAGCTATAAAGAAAGGCATGGTGGTGCTGTATGGGAACTTCAACATCACACCTGACCCAACCCTTGATTCCACAGCTACACCGAAACTGCCACCGCCATCCCTTAAAGAGGCTATAAGATCATATGATTTGTATCACTCTTGCTGATCTTACAGCAGGACTGATTTATTCTTGGTTGATAAGTGGTTATTGTTTAACTGTAAAAGGGCTAAAATCAATAATATCACTTGGTCGGACCATGCCTCGGTCACATTAATAGTTGGAGAATCTACTAGCCACAACCCTACCTACATCTGGAGAACCAATCCCAGACTTTTCCAGGAAGTTCCGACCAAGTCTAGAATTGATAATCAGATAAGGGAATTTGTTTTACTCAATTGTCATTCAGTGTCTGATCCATTTGTACTTTGGAACGCCCATAAGGCATTTGCAAGAGGGATCCTGATACAACAGGGAGCAAGGAACAGGAGGAGGAGGCAGCAACACATGACACAATTAATATCCAATATAGAAACACTCAAAAAACAAAATATGGCTACCCCATCCGTACAACTCACAGCCCAACTCACACAACTCCGCACTGTTCTGAGGCTACTGTTTCTGGAGGACTTTGAAAAGGCCTCCAGAAAACTTATGTTAACGTATTACACATTTACACATTCATACAAAAATTGATCTTCCTAAGCTATCCTCTGAACACCTCCAAGAACTAAATTCTCCCATCTCTGATACTGACTGAAGTGAGACAAATAATACATAACCTGCCTAACAACAAATCCCCGGGACTGGATGGATTCACGAGAGAATATTTGCAAACATTCCAAGACACTTTAGTCCCACACTTGGTCGACATCTTCAACTCAGCTGCTGCCTCGTCCTTCTTTCCACCAGAGGTGATAAGGGCCATGATAGTGGCATTGCCAAAACCGAGTGAAGACCCGACAACACCTCGAAACGTCAGGCCTATTTCTTTACTTAATAATGATATCAAGATATAAGCAAAATTATTGGCTTCCAGACTGGTGGATATACTACCTTCATTGATAGATATGGACCAGTCCGGTTTCACTAAAGGACGTCAGACATCGGATGCTACCCGTCGCCTGATTAATGTGATTCACATAGCCAATAAATGTAAAACGCCTTCTCTGCTGCTAGCGCTGGATGCAGAGAAGGCATTTGATAGGATTCACTGGCAATTTCTTCCCAGGTTCTAGGCAAGTTCAGTTTTGTAGGACCCATCTATTCAGCCATAATGGCACTGTATACTTTCCCTTCAGCACAGGTGTACATATCAGAAGCATTATCTACCCCATTTGAAATAACCAATGGGACAAGACAGGGGTGCCCCTTTTCCCCATTAATTTTCAATTCATTGATGGAACCTTTGGCCTCCTACTTACGCTCACATCCCAACATAACTGGTATATTTGTGGGGAAAAAACATCACGTCATCAGCCTATTCGCTGACGATATTATTCTAATGCTATCAAAAACAGACACTTCTCTCCCAGCAGTCCAGAAATAACAGAACACAAACTTAAGCAAAAGTTCCCATATACATGGAAAAAAGATGGTATCAAGTATCTGGGCATTACCTTGACTCCTAAATTAGAAGACCTCCTACAGGCCAATTATACAACCTGCCTAGATACACTAGGAACCAAATTATCTAAACTCGCTCTAACCGAACTGTCCTGGCTAGGCAGATTAGCAGCCTTCAAGATGCAGTTGCTATCGCAAATATTGTACCTCACACATCATATTAGTTACACGTCTTATTGTTCTAAAACACTGGAAAACATCAACAGCACCCAACATCACGGAGGTCATAAGGACCGTCCATACACATGGCACTTATGAGGTACTACACTCTTCAACAACAGGGAAGTATGATGTAACCTTGCAAGACTGAAGCCCATGGCTAGACTGGTACCTCAAGGGAGCAATATTGTAACATAAGAAATTTAAATCCTCATTATCCTACGTGGAATTCTGGGACTAGTATTACTGTAACTAGCAAATGGTCAGCTTCACAAACTTCATTCTAAAACGAGATGTTTTCTACAGTTTAGTTTTACATTGTTAATGCTTACAAAGGTTAAAATACCATTAAGGACATAGACTGTGACTTGCAATACCATATAGAGAGATGAATCTGCACTACCAAAGTTCATCCACCGTGACCGTACAGAGAGATCACATGGGGTGGAACCTAGAGTAAAGGCCCAAATTTGGGTCATTAATAAATCTCTCCTGATGATGATAAAATATGTAATCTAATGCACCCCTCTGCCAATCTCTCAATTGGCTACCACTCAGTCACTGAATTAAATTCAAGATACTAACTATAACTTACAAAGCCATCCACAACCTGGCCCCCAGCTACATCTCTAACCTAGTCACAAAATACCAACCTAATCGTTCTCTTCGCTCCTCCCAAGACCTCCTGCTCTCAAACTCCCTCGTCACCTCATCCCATGCTCACCTTCAGGACTTCTCCAGAGCCTCCCCCATCCTCTGGAATGCTCTACCCCAATCCGTCCGATTTTCTCCTACTTTATCCACTTTCAGATGATCCCTAAAAACTCATCTCTTCAGAGAAGCCTATCTGGCCCCAACCTAACAACTGTACATTTATCTTCTCAATCAGCACATCACCCATAGTTATTACCTCTTGTATCTCTTGACCTTCCCTTTTAGATTGTAAGCTCTAAGGAGCAGGGCCCTCTGATTCCTATTGTATCAAATTGTATTGTATTTGTACTGTTTACCCTCAAGTTGTAAAGCGCTACATAAACTGTTGGCGCTATATAAATACTGTATAATAATAAATAATAATAATAATGACTAAGTAACATTTGTAATGCATTCTTCGAGTTTGTTTTGTGTCTAACTTGTAAAATTCAATAAAAACTATTGAAACTAAAAAGTGTTTCCCAGTGCTAAACCTTTCATCCAATTTCTAAATTGCTGCATTTGTAAATTCCAAAAGCCAATTTAAAGGAATAGTAGCAGTGAAAATAAAGCACTTGTGACTTTAACTATTTTTTTTAAATTCTACTTTAAGGGGGCATGGCAGGGGGTCTGTCCTATGCCTACATACTTTTGCTAATAGGTGTCCTTCGTTTCCATCTCCAAAAGTTTGGTGGTATGTATAATGTATTAGTAAACCCTAACAGAGTCAGTGAAGCGCGTGGGCTTTATATCATATTCTGGTGATTTCTGAGAATCTAGGACATTATAAAAACTTTCTTTGTTTTCTGGCAAAAAATGGTCTGTGACGGAATGTACCACACTCCGCTTAAGTGTTTCCATCAGTATATCGCTTCCTAAGTCCTGGAACATGAGACCAATGGATCTGGCTTTAGTAACCCTCAAGAACCAGACAACACCAGTCTTGGAGTACATCAGGAATAGCCTGCTTTATTTGAGATCTCACACAATATATACACCAGGATGACAATACAAACTGTAACCAGAAACCTAATTAACATGAGCTAATTAACTAATCCTTTAACCAGACAGATGACTCAGAGATATGACCTTTTAGGGCAGCCTTGGTGTCTTCTAGCTCACCAACTATACAATACACATTATCATAAATATTAACACAGAACTCCTTCATACAATTGCAGGGTTAATTAGCACAAACAACAATGGGTGAAAGACTCTTAGAAGCCATACTAGACTTGTTTACATTATAGCAGACAACAGATAGACAGGTGGCTGGAGTTGATTACATCAGCATTTTCTAACAGTATGCGTACTGTTACAGTACTCCAAAAGACATGCTGGTAAGTTAATTGGCTTCTGTCCAAAATTGGCCCTAGTATATGAATGTGAGTTGGGGACCTTGGATTGTGGGTTTCTTGAGGGTAGGGACTGATGTGAGGGTGTACTCACTCAGGTTGAACTGGATGGACTGGTGTCTTTATTCAACCTTACTAACTATGTACTATGTAACTATGCGTCCCAACAGTATGAATCAGTCATTATTTCTAATATGGCATATACAGGGTTAACAGAGTCTGTGTGTCTTGGGGGACATGGACCTGAATCCAAAGTAACACCACCTCAAGGGTCCCCAGGCATACAGCTCACAAAGAGCACCATCCCCCCAAAATCCAGGGCCCATAATCAGCAGGCAAGAGGCCAGCATTCAGTCCCCTCCAAAAGCCTCTGCCCCGGGTGGGTCCATCACATGGTCTTACTAGTTTTATCAACTCAGTAAAAGATAAGTAGTGTCTATTTGTTGCAATGTATGTGTCCAGAGACATAGCCACTTGTGTAGCATCTCACTGGCAATAACCTTCTCCAAACATTTTTTTTGTAGCAGATTGGACCTGTACAATAATTATAATGTATTTTGGTCCATTTCTATACACAGCAGTAAAACACTTTCAGTTTATGTATTTTTCAAGATGTCTTGTTAAAATGGCCTGGTTGAGATCATACGATGGTATTTTAATGGGATTTAGGTCAGGGTTGAGGCCATTCTTAAGTAAGTAATTTCTTCTGTTCAAACCATTCTATTGTTATTTTCTCTGTTTGAGACATTCTATTGTATTTCTTCTGTTTGAGTCATTCTATTGTCCATCTACTTTTGTGTTAAAGCTCCCTGTCCATACTGTTCATCCAGTTTAGATGAAATATTAATTTGTCAAAACTGCTTTACTAAATTTTCCATATTTGCCTGACTTTCAAAAATATATTTGCTATGTTTCCTAGAGAATAAAATAGGGTATAGATTACTGTAGATAAAGTGGTTCTTGTTAGTGAATGAATATATTAAAGGCAAACAGTCAGGACAGAGACAATTACTGACAAGAGCTACTATTGCTGACTTACTGAAGATACATGTTCCAGGGCTTTCATTCTTATACAAGTCTTACTACTTAAAACAATTATGCTGACTGAGTGACCTGACACCTGCTTTGTGCATGATTGTTCTATGTACTGAATCTGTATTGTCATGAAATGTTGCCTTGATCACTTCTTTGAGCTCCTTGAAGTTTATTTTAATATTTTTGCCAATGCACAATTTTAACAAGAATATCATTTATTTTTCTGGTATGCTAATGAAACATACATTGTTTCATCTACAGAGATTTTCCTAGTCTTGTAATTAAGTTTCCATATTTTAAAGGTCACTAATGTTCATACTGTATGACCAGTACCACAGTGCTCAGCTATTGCAGCAACCATAAGGTAAAATTGATGTGCTTGATTTGTACTCAGTTGCTACTATTTTTCAAAAGTGCCAGATTAGTGAGTCTGAAAATTGGATGTGTTCCAACAGAGAAAAGGGAAAGGAGATCTATACAAACCATGGTTGGTACCAGACAATATTGTATGTTCAGGTGGAGCATAGTAAGAGAAAAGCCATGGGTCAACACATATCAGGCAAAGACAGTACTAGAGGACTAAGACAAAGAGGAGTCAGATAATAAGTCAGGGGTTGGGTCCAGGAAGTCAGACAGAAGGCAGAAAACAGAAAGGGTTTAATAGCATTGTCAGGGTCTGTGGAGTTTACAAGAACTAAGGCAATGTAGAATAAAAGAAAAAATACAGCATCCTTTGAGACAAGATTGAACACTTAAATGGACAACCTGCAGTAGGCATGGTAATGTAAGTCACTTTTAACACTGATGGGTCAATCAGTGGATGCATTTAGCATGAGCTAATCTGCACAGCACATCTGTGACTATAATAGGGCGTACACACGGTCGGACTTTGTTCGGACATTCCGACAACAAAATCCTAGAATTTTTTCCGATGGATGTTGGCTCAAACTTGTTTTGCCTACACACGGTCGCACAAAGTTGTCGGAATTTCCGATCGCCAACCACGCAGTCACGTTCACCACGTACGACAAAACTAGAAAAGGCCGGTTCAGAACCAAGCACGGCACCCTTTGGGCTCCTTTTGCTAATCTCGTGTTAGTAAAAGTTTGGTGAGAGACGATTCGCGCTTTTTCAGACTCGTGGCTTTCAGATCGTTTTCTGCCGTTCAGTTTGTGCTTGTGGGTTTGTATCTGCTCTTCAGTGCGTGCAGCAAGTTCTGCGTGACTTTAGGTAGTCATTGTATTCTTGTTCGTTCGTTACTGTTTTTCAGGTCGCTCTTCACAGGCCTTGCTGTTCTTCAGTGCGTTCTGTTACTTCGTTCTGAGCAGCCGACCGTTTTCTAGCCATGTTTCGTATGCGTACTCCTCGTAGAGTTCGTGCTGTGCGGGGCTTGGTGTTGGGGTCCTGACCTTGACACAAGTCCAGTCCATGAACAGGGTGGGGAGGAGTTCATGGACCAAGAATTGGTTGCTTCAGCGTGACCAGTTCTGTCATATGCCTTTGCTCCGTGAGATCCGTGAGAATAATCCTGATGATTTCAGGAACTTTCTCAGGATGACGGACCCCGTGTTTTACCGTCTGTTGGCTTCGCTGACCCCCTATATCAGCAGGCAGGATACCTGCATGAGGCAAGCCATCATTCCGGAGCAGAGGTTGGTCGCTACCTTGCGGTATTTGGCCACAGGGAGAAGTCTGCAGGACTTGAAGTTCTCGACAGGCATCTCCCCCAGGCTCTGGGTATCATCATCCCAGAGACCTGTTCTGCCATCATACAGGTCCTGCAGAAGGAGTATATGAAGGTAAGATTTTTATCCTTTAATATCACATTTTATTGTATTGAATGTTTGATAATATCTTGTATTTCTTTCCTCATTCCCTAATTACCATGATTGTAATATGCTGTGAATGTCCCCTTTGTTCTCATGCATGCTGGATTTTTATGTAATTATTATTTTAGGTCCTTCATACATATTTGCCCTTCAATAACCTCCCCAGCATGGTGTCTCCTGCCTTATATTCACCTCATGTAGTCACTTAAGTCACTTATCAGCTCCATAGTAGTGCTTTACCCCAAACACCCCCTAAAATGTTTGTAAATGTTATTTTTTCTTTAAATTCAGGCAGAATGCCAGAGGCTTTTTTTGTGGTGTCCCCAAATAATTTTTAGTAACCCTCCCTCCCCCAACTGCTAAGTCAGCTGATCCCAATTCTCTATGTATCCTCAATCATCTATCTGCTGACTTTGCCAAACCCATACACACTATACCCACCTCTTTACTGGTCAGATTTATGGATGAATTACCCAAAGCATGTAGTGCAAGGGCCTGCCTGTATACTTTCCAATGGTACTGTTTAAAGTTTTTGTATCCTATTATTATCTTGATAGGTAATAGCAGAATGTCCAAATGTCCTCAAATGTGTACAGTGTGTATTTATATCTTTGTATTCAGACACTTCTTACCTGTCCAGTGGGCTGCCAATAGTGTAACTAAGGAGGGGCTGTTCCAAGTAATCCCCATTATTTAGGCATTCATCTCTTAATGAAGTGAAGAGGGTTACCTGTCCAAGATTTCCACACACCACCTATAATGTTAGAAATGGCCCATGAGGGGGGGGGGGGGGAATATGATAGGTGTACCTTATACTTTGGTGTTGTTAAATTCCCCTTAATAAATGCTATCTGGAGGTTGCCCCATAATGTTTGTGTCTAATCTGCTTGCCATGTTTCAGAGTAAAAATAGTAATGTTTATTGTTTTTTCCTCAACAGTTTCCTTCCACGCCACAGGAATGGCAGACTGTGGCCTCCCACTTTGCCGAGCGGTGGGACTCTCCTAACTGCGGAGGGGCAATTGATGGGAAACACGTCCACATCGTCCCACCACCCAACTCGGGGTCGTACTATTATAATTAGAAGGGGTTCAATAGTATAGTGATGTTGGCGGTGGTGTCGGCTAATTACGACTTCTTGTATGTGGACGTGGGGAAGAATGGCCGGATGTCCGATGGTGGAGTCATCGCCCAGACGGAGTTTTACAGGTATCTCCAGAATGGCAGCTTGGACTTGCCAGCTCCAGAGGACAATGTGGAAGGACTCCCATTTGTGTTCGTTGCTGATGAAGCGTTTGCGCTGGGGGACCACCTGACCACCATTCCCAATGAGGACCATCACCCCGGAACAGAGGGTTTTTAATTACCAGCTGGCCAGAGCCCGAAGAGTGGTGGAGAACACATTTGGAATCCTGGCCAGCCGGTTCCGCCTATTTATGACACCCATCCATATGGCGGAGTATAAACTGAACGATACAATACTTGCATGCTGTGTTCTCCATAACTTTTTAAGGAAACATTCGGCCAACTATGCTGGCTCAGTTGGGCCTGAGGCTGGAATGATACATCAAACCACACTGACGGTGCTTGAAAGCAGCCGTCCTGGCTTGCCCTCCCTGAGTGCCCGTGATGTCCAGTTACGATACCAGGAGTTCTTTGCGGGTAGGGGGGCCATCAATATGCCAGACAATCTGTGAAGCCTTTTTATAATAAAAAAAAAAAAAATCTTTGTGGACATTTACTGCTTGTGTTTGTTTTAGCTGACCCTGACAGAAATGTTTGGAGTGCAGAAAATGGCATGATTGTGTAACCTTATACAAAGCACTGTTGGTTGTTATTTACTAAATGCAAAAACACATTTCACTACAAGTGCACTTGCAACTGCACTGAAACTGCACTTGTGCAAAGTGGATTTGCCCTTAGGAAATAACCCCCATTTTCTCATCAAACAACAATTACATCACCCCAAAAGTGTTGTAGCGTTGAGACAATAATCCACACATTCTTGATTAACAATCTTTTTAATACCTGCACAATCACATGTGCATTTACCAAAGGTTTTTCACACAAACCAACATGTTTGTTGTATACCAATTTTTGTGGTGGCATTATCCAAAATCAAAATGTCCATTTTCTAGAAAACAGGCCTGTGTAAAACCAACAAGAAAGACACAAATCTTGATCTTACAAAGTTCACATTTGGTAGAACTTGAAGGCAATATCAGACATGAGTATTTAGGAACTGTGTTTGATATTGCGTTCAGATGGGGGGAAATCACCCCTGGAAAAGCCAAATTTGGAAGATGCACACAAATTTCCCAATGTCAACATGTGCTACCTGCCATCACGGGGGATCAAGGGATGTGTTTTGGGGGAGCAAGCCCTTCCTCATCGCTACTTTATTATTGAGGAAGGAGTTGCACCCCCAAAATGCGTCCATTGATCTCCCGTGATGGCAGATAGCACATGTTGGCACACTGTGTGCATCCTCCAAATTTGGCTTTGGGAAAAATCACAAAAACATTTAGCACATTGTAGCACACAAAAGAAGAAAGTGATTTGGAGGGGTTTTAAACTTGCCCCAAAACATCAATGATGTTTTTATATTTTGGAATAACATCATTGATGTTTTGCTTGATGATTTCCAATTGTAAAAATTACACCCCATGATCTCCCCGATCAGGATCTGGGCACTTTCGGATGTGAAAGGATCTTCATCCACAACCTCACGATCACCTAAAAAGAGAGGAACCCCAAAATAAATTTGGTTTAAAAAAAATGCCGCCATCCATCTCTTATCTGAGCCTGTGCTTGCAGACACTCACCTGTTGTGGTGACTAGTTCCACCACGTCTTCTTCCTCCTGCTCAGCTTGTGTTGGGGGGATTTCCCCTTCTTCCAGAGGGGGGGGCTCTGGTCTCCTCAGATGAGGGGTGTCCTCCGAGTCTTTTCTCCCCAATGTGAAACAAAATGGTATAATTAGCACACAGATATTTAATATCAGAACTATAAATAGGAAACATTGCTTGGAAGTGGGATACAATTGTCAATTTTAGCAGAGTTCCAAGTTGTAATTTGTTGAATGCCCTTTGTCAACCTGCAATACTTTACCTGTTTAGTGTGAGCTTCACAGATGTAGCCCCCCTTATAGTATACACTGGAGCACCTGTGTGGCCCCCCTAATAAAAATGGCATTTTTGTGTCCCACACTAGTGCTCCAGTGTCCAGATGTGAAAACAGCTGCTGAGTGTCCTCTCCTTACACAGAATCTAGTTTGCATTTCATTCTAGTAACAAAGCCATCTACACAACCCAATTCTTTGAAGACAAGTATAGGGCGTCAAAATGGTGGCCAAATGCATATGGGCTAAACAATGGTATTTTATACTTGGAACGAAAAATGTTTGATCCGAACAAATAATGTGCCCATGAACATGAAAGTTGCCATTTTAAACTGTACAACAGTTCCTAAAAGCACATGGAGCAGCACAAACATAATAAACATAAAGAATAGGAACACAGCACAACTACTTACTTTTTTGCAGCACTCTCTGGATCTTTCTGTACTGCTCGTGTTCTCATAATTTCAGGTCCGACCACCGCTTCCTGAGCTGATCTTTCGATCGTCGTACCCCGAATTTCCGGTGCAGACTCCTGACCACTTTCGCCATGATCTTGGCCTTTCGGACATTGGGGTTGGGGTAAGGCCCATACTTTCCATCATAGTCGGCCTTCTTCAGGATGTCCACCATTTCCAACATCTCCCCAAAGGACATATTTGAGTCCTTAAATCTCCTTCTGGATCGGGACGTTTCAGGCTCCGGCCTTTCCTCCTCCTCCTCCTCCTCGTTGCTCCAATTATCACGATCATGCTGTCTATCCGCCATGTGCTCTTCCCCCACTGCGCCGAACGAAAAGGGGCGGGGAATAGACTAGAAAGAACGTCAGGGGCGGGCGGAGTTATACGCATGCGCAGTGTGTATAAAGCGTAACACACGTGCGTCTTACGTACGATCTGTGAGCGGAGGAAGGAGCATCGGAGACGCCGATCGTGATAACGAAGGTAAGATCTAAACTTGGGCCTATACTGCTTCGAAATGGAAGCCTATATTGTAACAAGATTAGGGGAGTTTGGCCTTACATTAGGGTTTGTCTTGTGTTGTGTCTTGCAGAGAAAATGGATGGGTTCAACGACCACAATTTCCTGCCCCTGTTCATAGACAAGTACAGGGAGCTGCCCTGTCTGTGGCAAGTGAGACACCCCCACTATAACCATAAACAGAAGAGGCAGGCAGCGCTGGAGAAACTGCTGGAGTTGGTGAAGCCGGTGGTCCCCACAGCAACCATCCCTTATTTAAAAGCTAAAATTGGTGGCCTGAGGAGCACTTATCTAAGGGAGCACAAGAAGGTCACAGATTCCCAGAGATCCGGAGCTGCAGCAGATGACGTTTATGTCCCCAGACTGTGGTACTATGAGAGACTGCGATTTCTGTCAGACCACACTGAAGTCAGGGAATCCCTCTCCACTCTTCCTTCCACGCTTCCTTCCACCCCAGCTGAGGCTTCCGATGTCCAACCTGGGACTTCCAGCCAGGAAGAAGTGGAGGAGCCCAGCTGGAGTCAGGTATAGCATTCTTCTACAGATTTCTGGTCAATAAATAAATTATGTTTACTAGATTTTATTATTGATCACTAATTGCTGATTAAAAAAAGTGTTTTACATAACAATAGACAGTAGTGGGCACCCAAAATTGGGACAAGAATGAAAAATGCTGGGCTCAGAATGATAGTCAGTTATATTTGTTAACATTCAATTTGCAGCAGTCAGGAGGTAAAAATTGTGTGTGATTGATGAAAAAAAAATAAAACTATATCCCTTTTTCATACACAGGAAGACCTCAGCCAGGAGGAGGTTGTGGAATGTGGCAGTCAGGAGGAGGCGGGGATTAGTGGCAGCCAGGAGGAGGCGGGGCTAAGTGTCAGCCAGGAGAAGCCTGGGACAAGTCGCAGCCTGACTGAGTCTCAGGTCCCTCCCCTCCGCCTGCCACATAAACGAGCCAGGAAGACGACTCCGAGTCCCGTGCAGGATTCAGCATTCAGGCTGATCCAGGAGGCTTCTGCGTCCCTCAGAGCCTTACCAACTCCTGAAGAAGCCTTTGCCTGCATGGCTGCCACCAAATTGCAGGGCATGCAGGAGGGCCAACGCAGGCTCTCTGAGGACCTTATTTATAAAGTCCTACGTAAGGGGGTGAGTGGGGAACTTACACCCAAGACGGATGTCATTGAGATGGACGATCCTCCTCCTCCTCCTGCTGCCACAACTCCACCACCAGAGCCACCACGTGGAAGGAGGCGTGGAAAGAAGACCAGAGAGTGATGACCCTGGGTTCAGTCTGGTCTGACAGAAGATGCAGTCTCTCGTATGACCACAGCCTGGGGACACAGATGTCATCTGCTGCTTTCTGGATCTCTGGGACTTCTGGACCACACTGCCCTCCCTTAGATAAGGACTCCTCAGGCCACCAATTTGGCTTTTAAATAATTGATGTCTGCCCTGGGGGTCCAAGGCTTCACCCACTTCTGCAGTTTCTCCAGCGTTGCCTCCCTCTTTGTTTATAGTTGTGAGCCCTTAATACATTTTTTGGGGAAATTCTACTCTCCTGTGTGTGTTTTCATCCAAAAAGGACAGTTTGTTGGTGAGGATTCAGGTACATTTCTAACATAAAATGTGAAATTAACAAGAGACAACAACACCAAACAATCTCCTACAGATTAAATAGAACAACATATCAATGGTGTTGTGGGAACTTGTCACAAAAAACACACTCAAACATTTTCGGGAGTACAAATCAAAATCGCAAAAATAAAAAAAATAAAATAGAAACACAAAAAAAGAATCTACATTAAAGCCCAAAAATATATAAAAAATATACAAAAATATGTTGTCAGATGTGAGAAATCAAAATATATTGAGGGAATCCCGATAAATAGTAACGAAAGAAGTTTGTGAGAAGTGTGTGTGAATATGAGCAGCAAAACTACTTAATTCTTGTCACATTATAAAGAAGAAGAGAGTGCGCTGTATTAAACCATTTTTAACATTGCAGCGTGACGAAAGTGCTGTATCCATTGCGAACGCTAAGTTTACCAGAATGAGCTGTCCCGTCTCGGAATTTCTTCTGAGCATGCGTGGCACTTTGTGCGTCGGAACAGGCCACACACGGTCGGAATTGACGCGATCGGATTTTGTTGTCGGAAAATTTTATCTCCTGCTGTCCAACTTTGTGTGTCGGAAAATCCGATGGAAAATGTCCGATGGAGCCCACACACGGTCGGAATTTCCGACAACACGCTCCGATCGGACATTTTCCATCGGAAAATCCGACCGTGTGTACAGGGCATAAGTGTGGGAACTGTAGGATGCTAAGGCCGGCCATACACCTTTCAAATCTCAGCTGGTTCAGCAGGAACCGGCTGGGATTCAAACCAATAATGGGCAGGCTGAATTTACCAAGTTGATTGATCAATCAACTTGGGTACAACCAGCCTGCCGGATTCACTTGCTATCATCACAAGCTGCTGCTGTAGCCGCTAGCGATAATCACTGTCTTCTCCAGGTGGGGACAGCTTCCTATGCCCCCCCCCCTCTCTGGGAGAAGGCAATGGCCCAGCAGGAGGGATTACCACATCAACACTGTCTGTGTTGATGGGAGAATCGAACAAGCTTTCTTTCCTGCAGCCTGTGGTTGCAGGAAATACATTTGCTCTGTGTTTGGCTGGCCAAAGAGTTAATAAGTGAGTATCTAACACACATAAAGATTACCAGGTTTTCAAAATGAAATCTGCAAACACCCTTCTGACCATGCCCACTTTTAACCATTCTCACAAAACCACACCCTCATTTGTAGCCACATCTGAAAATTACAACCCTCCCTTTTTAATACACCCTTAAATAATTGGTCACAGGCTTTTGGGACAAGAGACAGATATTGAAGGTATAAAGATACAATACTTTGGGCACCATGAGAAAAGGAATTGATGCAAGGTCCACATCATGCTGTGTGAAATATGGGTATAACCAAATTGTGTTAACAATGGGTGGGCCTTAAAGGGGTATGGTTAAATAAAACCTGAATCTATTCTGAGAGTACAGAGTTCAAGAGTAACAATTAAGGAACACACAGAGTTCAGGGGTGGGGATTAAGTTAGGATTGAGTAACACAAAGGTTTAGAGGTCAGGATTAGGTATCAAACAGAGTTCAGTGGCATGAGTAATGCAGAGAGCTCAAGTGTCAGGAGTAAGTAATGCATAGAGTTCAGGGGTCAGGATTATATAATGTAGAGGGGTCAGAATTAAATAACTCACAGAGTTCAGAGGTCAGGAATAAATCAGGATTAAGTATTGCAGAATCTCAGGGGTCAGGATTAAGTAATGCACAGAGTTTATAGATCAGGAATAAGTAACACAGACCGTTCAGGGATCAGGATTAAGTATGCAGAGAGTTCTAAGGTCAGGAGTAAGTCATTCACAAAATTCAGAGGTCAGGTTTAAGATAGTAACTTACAGATTGTGCCTGGTGTCCCTCACATCGGCTGACTCTCTGTTTCTGTCTCCTGGTCATCTGCAGCTGTTGGGGCAAAGCATCGCCTTGGGGAGGCAGCCACTGTAGAGATAAAACATTGCAGTGTGCACATTCCAACTTAAAGTTTTACTAAACCCAGGACCCCGCATTCACTATAGCTGGTCTTCCGCAGTACACAGAACATGGAAATGCAATAGTTTTAGTAAATATAAATTGATAAATACCTTTTCTCATCAGCAGTTAGAGCAGTCTTCTGACTTCTATCAGTGTGGGGTTAAAGCTTGTAGGAGGAGTTTTCATTCTACTTTTACTGACCTATAAAACTGCAGGATTCCTAACCCTTTGTCTGGACAGTGTTGATTGGCCCTGTACTGATCGCATGCACTCTCCCAAAAAAAAAAAAAAAAAAAAGAAAACAACTCTCTAGCAATAAACACCAAACTAAGCATGTGCAGGTTGTACCTTCCCTCTATAATATCCAGAGATGAGTTTGAGACACTGGAAGAAGGTGACGATCAGAGGAGACATGATGAAACAGCCTTTTTACACAATGCAGACGATTAACTCCTTAAGTTCCACAGTGAGTTTAACAAGGATGCTTTACTGCATATACAGAATGATTTTACTGTTGTGGGTTTAGTAACACTTTAAGTCACACTGCACAAGTGTAAATGCAAAATGGGGTAGGTTAAGAGGTGAAGCAGGCGGAAAGGACGGCGCACACATGGATCAATAAATCACTACATAGGCTGCACTGTTGGTGCTATTTTAGTCTGAACCTCAGCTTGGGCAGCATACATTCAGTTGGAGAGTGTTCACTGCAATATTTACTGTGCAGTGATTGGCTCCCAGGGATGAGTCTGTACACACCTGTTTCCCAGGAACAGAGCCCTCATAACTTGACTGTCCCAGGGAAACAGGAAAGAATGGTAACTATATTAAACATTTGACTGTTGTTTTTAGTATGCATTTCAGAGCTGAAACTTGTTCTCATCTTTTTCAAACATGCGAAGTATGGAGTTTATTTCAGAATCTGGGTTAACTAATTTAGATTAAATTGTGTAGTAACAGAATTATGTCTTCAGACACTTAAACTGCTTGTTGTACACAGTTCTGAAATGTTGTTTTGTAGTAGTGGCGAATTGCTTTTCATACAGGTTTCTCTACTTTTCATTGAATGTTTGATGCATGTTGTTATATCCCTAGTAGCTGAGATGTGTCTCCTACAGGTTTCAAGGGTCTACAGTAAGGATGCACTGGCTGTTTGAGCATTTGTCCAAACACTGGATTTTTTACCAATTTGGCTGGAGCCAAACATCATATATATTAGCAGCATTTCTATCACTATTATCTATGATGACAGCTTTCTGTCAATGGTTGCTACAGAAACTGCAGTGGATACTTCACACAGTTTTTTTTAAGTTAATATTAATACCAGGCTCTACGTTGAGGGTTTGTTATAGATGAAGGAAATCCCTCGACATTTGCTTACAAAAAGAAGTAGAGCTGCTGAAGCTGTCATTTGCCTACAATTTAAACCACTTTTTTTTTGTAGATGTCAGCTTTGCTATAGGAGGTTATATACATTCTACAGATTTGTCACTTCGTAGACTGATTAGGAGCATCCTCCAGGCATTGTTTTTTAAGGAATTTTGCATTTTTTATGTTGCCCTCAAGCATTACTAGAATTACTGCTTCAAAAACAGAATATATGTAAATATATATATATACACACACTATATTACAAAAAATATTGGGACGCCTGCCTATACATGCACATGAACTTTAATGGCATCCCAGTCCGTAGGGTTCAATATTGAGTTGGCCCACCCTTTGCAGCTATAACAGCTTCAAACCTTCTGGGAAGACTGTCCACAAGGTTTAGGAGTGTGTCTATGGGAATGTTTGACCATTATTCCAGAAGCGCATTTCTAAGGTCAGGCACTGATGTGGACAAGAACGCCAGGCTCACAGTCTCCACTCTAATTCATCCCAAAGGTGTTCTATCGGGTTGAGGTCAGGACTCTGTGCAAGCCAGTCAAGTTCCTCTACCCCAAACTCCCTCATCCATGTCCTAATGGACCTTGCTTTGTGAACTGGTGCGCAGTCATGTTGGAACAGCAAACTCTTCCCACAAAGTTGGGAGCATTAAATTGTCCAAAATGTATTGGAATGCTGACGCCTTAAGAGTTCCCTTCACTGGAACGAAGGGGCCATAATCCCCCCTCCACCAAATGATTGGACACTGTGAGCTGGGCCTTCTCGTCCACATCAGTGCCTGACCTCACACATGCGCTTCTGGAAGAATGGTCAAACATTCAGATAGAGATTGGTTTCCAATGATTTCAGCGGGGTTTGGATTCAGCACCCAAACTTTAGCAATGTTTGCTAAATCTACTTCAAACAGTACACATATACTTTTGACTCATCCCTAGTCTAAGCAGGAAACCTTCAACAAAAGTAAAGTTTACTGTTCTTCAGACTTTAGGGGGGCCAGGCTAGTGGGTGCAAACCATGCTCCAGTCAGTGGGAATAAAATTATAACTAGGCACCTGTAGTCAGTGGAAGGAGGAATGGTGCCCTATCATTGATGTCAGAATAAAGAATACAAATAATAGTGCCCTATCATTGGTATTAGTGGGAGGAATAGTTGTTCAACATTGGTGTTAGTGGAAGGCCTAGACACATACCCATCATTGGTTTCAGGGAATTGTGCTGTATTGTTTGTGTGAAAGGGAGGAACAGTGTCCCTAGGGGTGGTTAAAGGCAAGCAGAGGCAGGATCCATCCCACAGGCCACAGTTATGGGACCACTGATCTACAGCTTCTATGATGCTTTAGCGTTTTCTAAATGAGTCTAAATGAGACAAAATTTTAAATATTTTGTAGAAGATAAAAAGCGAGGGAGATCACTGGACTAACCTTGCATGGTTTGTACAGCGGCTCCAACCGGAGCTGTCAGTGTGTACCAGGCTAAGTGGTCCTCCACTCAAAGGGGGTCCCTAGGATGCAATGAGAATTCCCCTTCTAAGAAGCATGAACTCTTCATTCTTGCCTGTAATATTTGGAAACAAAAGATATTAATGCATGCAAGAGTAAAGATAAATAAAAGCAGAAATTTATCACAAAAAAAAAAAAAGTAGATGCAGCACTATATACAAGTATAAACTATATGATATTGGTAAACCTCCCAGGAATTATACAGAACATCAGTATATGTTCTACTACACCTAGGTTTGTGTAAACAGCAATATACTGTACTGATATGGTAGTCCTTTAAAGTGATTGTAAAGGCTTATTTTTTATTTTTTTTTTAAATAACAAGCATATCATACTTAACTCCACTGTGCAGCTCGTTTTGCACAGAGTGGCCCCAATCGTCCATTTCTGGGGTCCCTCAGTGGCTCTCACGGCTCACCCCTGCATCAGATAACCCCCAGGAGTCCAGCTTTTGCGTCCATAGACTCTGCCCCGCCCCCCGACACCTGCGTCATTGGATTTGATTAACAGCAGTGGGAGCCAATGGCTGTGCTGCTATCAATCTATCCAATCAATTGCTGAGAGAGGGACATCGTGTCCTCGTTGAGGGAAATACGGGGCTCCGGTAAGTGAAACGGGGGGGGCGGTCACTGCCAGGTGTTTTTCACCTTTATGTATAGGATGCATTAGGTTGAAAAAACATGAGGGTTTACAACCCTATTAAAGCAAATTTCTTTGATCTAGAGGAGTAGAGGGGTTAAAAGTTGGTATGTTTTGACACAGAATATGGTCACTTCACACAATCTGGAACATCATAAGACATCTTAACTGACCTAATTCTATTTCTGCTCACAATGATCTTTATCTTGCAATGAAATTCCATTGTAATGCTAATTGACAGGGGTCACTGGACTTGGACTAAATTAAAATCTGTAAACCAAGATGCTAGTTAGATAAAGTAGGCATCTATATACTTAAAGGAGTTGTAAGGGCAGAAGGTTTTTTTCATCTCAATGCATACTATACATTAAGATAAAAAGCCTTCTGTGTGCAGCCCCCCTCAGCCACCCTAATACTTACCTGAGCCCCATCTCTATCCAGCGATGTCCACAAGTCTCTCGGCCATCCAGGACTCTCCCTCCTGATTGGCTGAGACACAGCAGCAGCACCATTGGCTCCTGCGTCTGTCAATCAAAGTCAGCTAGCCATTCAGGAGAGAGAGGGGGCAAGGCCGAACTGCAGCTCCATATCTGAATGGATACATAGACCTGCAGCTTGGCTCAGGTGCCCCCATAGCAAGTTGCTTGCTGTGGAGGCACTCGACATAAGGGAGGGGCCAGGAGCAGCGAAGAGGTACTCGAGAAGAGGGGGAGCCAGACTGCTCTTTGAAAATCCACTGCAACAGACTAGGTAAGTATAACAGGTTTGTTTTTTTTTTTATTTTTAGAGAAAACAAGACTTTACAATCACTTTAAAGTATACTTGTAAACCCAATCACTAAAATCCTTATATAAGCTTTAACTTGCACTGGGTAGTCAGATAATGTATATTCACAACAGTGCCTGCTGATAATGAGCTTGGGTTCAGTCTGAAGCTAGCTGTCATTGCTAAGCCAATAAGCTGAGCATGGGAGATGCTCTGCCTCGCAGCTGAGGTACACAAAGGGGCAGGGATGTACATGACATTATTGATCTAATACAGGCACATGGCCATATAAATATGTCAAATATGTCATGAGAATCACCACTCCTTTGTATATGCACATGTGTCCTACCCACAGCTCATAGGCCCAGAAATGACAGCCAACCTCAGACCGAATCCAAGCTCATCCCTTGTTTCTGCCCTCAAGGAGCTTCCAATCCAAGGTCCCTAGTTGGCATGCATGCGCATACACCCTAAGGGCAAATGGGATAGGGGGTAATTAAACTACCAGCATGTGTGTGGGAGGAAATTGGAGCACCTGGAGGAAACCCATGCAAGCACAGAGAGCACATATAATCTCAATGCAGTGTCCTGACTAAGATACAGACAAGGGACCTGAGTGCTGCATGGCAGAAGTGCTTATCACTAAGCCACTCTTGTTCAGGAGCTTCCTGCTATAAAATGAATCAGTTACAATGTTGTGTTCATGTCTCCCAGTTTCAATCCTGCATTATAATGTTACACAAGGCTACAGGGCGAGTTAAGAGGGTGGTGATAAATGGGGAGTACTCGGAATGGTCAGGGGTGGGTAGTGGGGTCCCCCAGGGTTCTGTGCTGGCACCAATCCTATTTAATTTGTTCATAAACAACCTGGAGGATGGGATAAACAGTTCAATCTCTGTATTTGCTGACGATACTAAGCTAAGCAGAGCAATAACTTCTCCACAGGATGCGGAAACCTTGCAAAGAGATCTGAACAAATTAATGGGGTTGGCAACTGCATGTTAAATGAGGTTCAATGTAGAAAAATGTATGTATAATAATGCATTTGGGTGGCAAAAATATGAATGCAATCTATACACTGGGGGGGGGGAGAACCTCTGGGGGGAATCTAGGATGGAAAAGGACCTGGGGGTCCTAGTAGATGATAGGCTCAGCAATGACATGCAATGCCAAGCTGCTGCTAACAAAGCAAACAGAATATTGGCATGTATTAAAAAGGGGATCAACTCCAGAGATAAAACGATAATTCTCCCGCTCTACAAGACTCTGGTCTGGCCACACCTAGAGTATGCTGTCCAGTTCTGGGAACCGGTCCTCAGGAAGGATGTACTGGAAATGGAGAGAGTACAATGAAGGGCAACAAAGCTAATAAAGGGTCTGGAGGATCTTAGTTATGAGGAAAGGTTGCGAGCACTGAACTTATTCTCTCTGGAGAAGAGACATTTGAGATCGGATATGATTTCAATATACAAATACCATACTGGTGACCACACAATAGGGATACAACTTTTTTGCAGAAGGGAGTTTAACAAGACTCGTAGCCGCTCATTAAAATTAAAATTAGAAGAAAAGAGGTTTAACCTTAAACTACGGAGAGGGCTCTTTACTGTAAGAGCGGCAAGGATGTGGAATTCCCTTCCACAGGCGGTGGTCTCAGCGGGGAGCATTGCTAGTTTCAAAAACCTATTAGATAATCACCTGAATGACCACAACATACAGGGATATACAATGTAATACTGACATATAATCACACACATAGGTTGGACTTGATGGACTTGCGTCTTTTTTCAACTTCACCTATTACATAACTATATGTAAGTTTTAAATAAAGACTACAAGTAGTTGTTTCCAACACACATTATGCGGACATTGTTGTCACCATATGGAAACCTGCCCTGAGTGATGCCATGCAGCCATCCCTGGAGTGCATATATATGTAGACATGAATGGATGCAAGGAGGCTGCAGGAGATCAGCAGCACAGAGATGTAACAATGGATGAAAGGTGAAAAAAAATAATGACATGTCCTTATAATACACAGTGCTTTAGCTAACTAAAGGGTTGATTTGCTAAAGGCAAAGGGAAAGCCGTGTCCCCCCCCCCCCCCCCGAGCAAGGGAAGCCACCGGTGAAGCCTGGGAGAAGCGCTGCCCACCATAGATGGGGTAAGAGCACCAGATCCACCTGACCAACTGCCAACCTAAACCTAGCCTAAGAGTTCCCCAATGGCAAAGGATGATTTACTATTTTGCTACAGCTGAGTTTCCAGTTTGGTTAGGAACCTAGGACAGCATTAAAACAATGTGCAGCTAAAAATACTTACAGTATGCTAAATATTTATGGTGCAAAAGTTGTGTTCTGTTTTTTATCTCACTAAATATACTATATTCGTCAGTGGCCATAAAGGATATAAATCCACTTTGTGTGTACTAAATGCTTCTGCAAACCCAGATATTATCTTGCAAAAGAATCAATGATCTCATCTCTGTAATGCACATAGCCTGTACAGAAAGCAGAGCTGTAGGAAGGGTCTAACAAGTCCATCCACTACAGGTTGTCTGCAGAAAGCTATGAGGTGGTGCATATGAGACCAGTTACCCTGCATTAGTAGGGAGATTAGCACTGACTGGTCTTTATCTCAGGAAACTCATGTACAGATGCAAAGTACAGTTGTTTCATGCTGGATTTCTGCATAGACTCTGCAGTTTTTTTTATACCTATGTCTTCCACCGCCCACACTACTGATACCTGCTGTCCTCATGAACTCTGGCAGCTGGAAAATCTTCAGCATCTGACACTTCCAGGAGTGTCAGATGCCTCCTCCCCCACTTCACACTGTGCTTTTTTTTCTTCCCTGCAGTGTGATAGGGGTTGCTGGAAGATGTTTCAGCCACAAGAAATCACAAGATCCAGTAACAGCACCACAGGCGGCAGGAGGAGTAAGGATATCTTGAAGGGAACTCTTTGATTCTAATCATAGAAGTGCGCAGCCTATTGCATTGGGGTGTGCACCCCAAAGCTTGAACACAAATGCCTTACTCCGACGTCTCAGCTGCATTAAACAGTGAATGAATGAGTAGGGTGGCTTCATGTCATTCACAAAATGATGCATAGTAAACACAGTTTACTATGCTTCAGTTATGAACGAATACAGCGAGTGTGTTCACTGGGGAAGGAGGGAGTAATTGACATATTGACTAGCCCTTTCCTCCGCTCTCCATCCTGAAACATCCCCCACAGCAGCCGAGGGAAGAGGAGGGAAGGGGGGAGTAACATGTAGGGAAGCCCGGGCAGTAGAGGGAGTTGGCACCGCACAGCATGATTAGGGTGTGCCCAGGCACACCTGTCACCCCCTGCTATGCACCCCTATGATTCTGGTATTTACAGTGACAGAATCGGAAGAAGTAATAAAATCATTTAACACCAATGAAACAGAGGAAGTTTTAAAAAGAGGAATGAAATACAAAAGAATTAGAAGAGGAGGTGGAAAGAAAAAGAGAAAAGAAAGGCCAGAACAGAAGGGAAAGTGGTGGGATGGAACTATAGTTAGATTGCCAAGATCAGAATTTCAATAAAATAACCATGAATTCTAAAATCTCTGGATAATTTGACCTTCCTGTTTATTATAAAAATTGCTCAAAACTCATGAACCTGCAAAAAAGCTATCGAGCTAAATAATAAATTGTCCAAAATAACACACAGCAGTTCTGCACAGATGGATGGGAGTAATGTTGCTGCTGGAAGTGTTAATACAAAATGACAGCTGAATCATTACACTTCCAGTGGCTAAAATAATACGTTCCTAACAAAAACATGGCCACACTTTATTCTGTGTAATTATTTATACAGTAATACGTAATAGCTATGTTAAAGCCCTGTCAATATATTTGGCTAAATTCAAAACACAACTCCACTGCCATATTCAGCTACAGAACATTCAACATTTGCTGTTTTTTTCCTTGATTTTTAAAATGCAGCTTCATCCTGTGACTAATAATCTGTTTATACCTATTTTTCGTCTTCCTCATCCATAATATGCCTGCTCATCAGACCCTGAAAGAGGCCTATAGTTCAATCTGTTTTTAATCCCTTTCCATTAAAGTATTTGAAGATCTTCTTAAGATTGCCCCTTAGTTTAATTGCAATATTTCTTCTCTTCCCTCTATATTTGCTATTATGATTACCTTTGTGATATTTCGCCTATTGCTGCAGAGGTGTTACATTTTGATATCTTCTGAATTCTTTTGACTATCCAGCTTTCTGTACTTCTGCTTTACCTGACCTTGTTGCATCGAAACATGGTGCCATAATGAACAAGCTTGGTACTCTTGACATTTAGGGTTGTGTAAGAACTTTCCTAAACAAACTAAATTCTCCTGTCCTTTTGGCCCCTTTCACACTTGTGCAACCTGAAAGTCACACGACTTTGCCACAGTTTATGAACCTCAAGTCGCATCAAAGTCAGACCAAAGTAGTGCAGGGACTACTTTGAAGTTGCTGTGACTTGAAGTCGCACCAATATGAATGGTACTCATTGGAAATCATGGGGTACGACTTGTCATGCAACTTTTCAGTCCTAAGTCACAAGATAAGTTGCACAAGTGCGAAAGGGGCCTTACAGAAGGAAGTGGCCATCTCAGCCTTTATTTGATTCAAAGTTGCCATGGTGCTGAACGTGTGATTTACTATGACATGGGCCATTTGATAGCTAGCACAAGCACAATAGTAACTGTACCAGTTATCATTGATAGTATGCCTTGAATTTACTTGTTTTAGGAAATAATAAAATCAGTAGATTTAGTTTAGTTTAGCTTTAAAGTGGAGTTATTGGCAAATTCTAAAATGACAAACTGTAGGTGATACAGCCCCCCTGTAACATAGTTGTATTACCTGTTGACCTGTTGAAGTTTGTTATTTTTCAACTTCCTTTAACAGAGTAAGCTGTCTAGCAAGTGACAGTTCAAAGGGTTGAGACAAAGTATTGAAAGCATTTGTTACCCTAACATTTCACCTTCTTGATATTTGCCTGCTGTACCATGTACTTGTATCAGAAAGTCTCCTGTTCTGTATTGCTTCCTTTATGTGAAATCCCTGCTACTCCCATTTTAATGATGTAACTCCCTTAATTCATTCTGACACCAAGGCATACTAGGATTGTACATTGCATACAATCTTTAGAAATGTAAAAAATAATAGTGCAGCAGGAGAGATCCCTGAATTTACATAGTTTGCGTAGATGCCGGGACCTGAGAGTTTTTTCCCTTTCAACCCGCTGGTTGAACAAAAAAAAAAAAAAAAAAACTCAACTTGTATACCCTTACTTAAGGCCTTAATCAGTCCACTGTCAGGTAGGCACTAAGTACACTGCTACTCTCTTTGAAAGTGGTCATTTAAAAAGATCAATGCAAGAGCACAATGTAAAACTCACCACCGAATACCAAAAAAACACATGGATGCACATGTGTTAATGGAAAAGATAGTTTCAAAATGTGAATGAGTTTGCTCATAAACATAAGACTATAGGCATTTAACATAGTGAAGGAATAAAAAATGGTGTTCATGCTTCTTTTCTGTTATTATGTTTTGTGTTTTACAATACAGTACAAATCATATACTAGCCACAGCTGGTCTTCACCAAACAGCTATACACAGGAATTGATCAAAAAATTTGCTGCAGTAAAGTTGAATATAATTAAATTTAGCAGAAAAAAATATGAGAAAGTGTAACAGAAGATCTGTTTTAAAGCCGAGATTCAATATTAATATTTAAAGCTTAAATTCATGTGGAAATGATATTGGTAATGCAAATAGGATATTTGAAAATATCAAACTGTAGTATCATTCTCCTTGGATGCTACACAGAAATACTTTTTATCCTACTCCAAACCTTGTGCACGATGCTTTGTAAATATTTTAATTGAAATCTCAAAGTAACTCTGCCACTGATTAAAAGAGGCTGAAAATTAAACTCTTAATACTGTCAGATGACTGGACCCCTGTTGCAGAGCTCCAGTTCCATCCACTGGCCAATACATCACTACTGTTAAAGGGGGGCACAATTTATGTATAACTCCCCTGTTGTTTCACTGTCCATTCAGCCTAAGTAAGGTGGCAGTAGTACTCTGTTGCCATCTGCTGGTCCACATGGTGAGTTGCAGATGCTAAATAGTTTAATGAATTCTCTGTCTAAATTAGCTATAATGCTTGGTAATTCAGCTGGTGTACCTCCTGCTGATCCCGCTTGTGTATGGTCTCCTGCAGCTACTACTATTAACACTTCGGTGTCTGTTGATTTTCCAGTACAGAATGCTGCCATTAACATTCCCCCTCAAATTAACTGTTCATTGAGCGCTCAATTTTTTGTAACTGCTAATGAGCCGCCTATGGCCAATGTGGTTAACCCTTCAGTGCCCGAGACTTGCTTTAGGCTGGGTTTACACTTATATGAATTGGATGCGAGTTTTTCCCGCATCCAATTTGCATAATGGGAGACTGTGACTGGCTTTCAATGGAGCCAGTTTACACACCTCTGGGGCGGCCGTGGTCCGCACTGGAAAAAGGGTGCTGTGTGTCTCTGGCTCTGTTTCAGCTCAGAATTTAGGCAAAAATTCAGACCTGATTTGCACCTGAAATGGAGAAGAGGTAAATGTCTTTTTTGCATGTGTGCGCTGTAATATTTTCTTCTTCTGAAATGGAGAAGAGGGACACAATGGATCCCTGCTGCGAGCCACGGCCCGCAGCTAATGTGAACCCGGCCTTAAAGAAGCTCTGCCTTGTGAAATTTGTCCACTAGGCTACCACTTATTGATGAATGTGAAAGAAAAAATATTAAAAGAGGAGTTTGTGGATATATTACCCTTCTACAAAGAGTTCATGTCTAAGTCAGATAAAAAATCTGAGGAGCAGGGAGAGGATGAGTGTAGGATAAGCCGGATAAGTGTAGGGGGTTATTTCAGCAACTGGAAAATGTGCTGGTAGCCTATAGGAATTTTGCAGGTTTGAGATGGCACCAGTAGGATGAGTCCATCAGGCAAAAAATGTCTATTTATCCTAACTTAAGATGGAGCATGAAGGATGTGGGTCTCTGGCTCAATGTAATTGTTTCTCAAAAAGCTCCTGTGTCTAAACAGCTGCCCTCTAATAGAAGTATTACAAAAAAGGTGTTTGCTATGCATTTAACAAGAATCAGCGCAAGTGGAATATGTCGTACAAATATAGATACAAGCGTTCTTTTGTTCCGGTTTCCATCCAGTTTTGAAATGTTTCTAAAGGCCCGGATCAACAGGACAACAGCACTCACATCAGCAAAACTAGTAAATATGCTCCCATGGTTGGAGCGTTATCCAAATCAGGAGATAACACAGTTTCTAACTTATGTTTTTTTCTATGGATTTTCACTTTCTACATTTTCAGGCATGGGTTGTAATGTCATTAGCTATTTGATATCAGCTGTCGATAACCCGGAAATCATCAGGGAAAAAGTCGCTAAGGATATTTCTGAAGGCTCTATTGCGGGTCCTTTTTTTCCCTCCTTTCACAAATTTTTGAATCTCCCAGTTAGGAGTAGTTCCTAAAAAGGAGCCTTAAAGGAGAATTATTCATCATCTTTCATTCCTGAAAGGATCCTCCCTTAACAATGAAACTGATGACTCATTCTCCTTGGTTTCCTATTCCTTCTTCGAGGAGGCAATACTCAAAATCAGATCATTTTGCCATGGAGCTTTAATGGCAAAGGCAGATATTATATATTATATATATACGTCTGCATTCAGATTGCTTCCTGTTTCCCCTAGCTTATAGTTCCTTAGGTTTTTTTCTTTGACAATTGTTTGTTTTATGATATGTGTTTACCAAGGGTTGTTCTTTGTCCTGTTCTTATTTTGAACATTTTTCCAAGTTTTTACATTGGGTTGTTAGTTTTGAATCTGGCTTTGACAATATTATTCACTATTTAGATGATTTTTTGTTTATTGGTCCAGCAAATTCACCCATTTCTTTTTATTAATTGAAACTATTTTTTTCTTATTATGAGCCATTTTGGCATTCCCCTGGCAGTGGAGAAAAGCATTTTTCCTTCTTCTTCATTGCAATTCCTGGGTATTCATATAGATACCGTTTTGTCGGAATTTCGTTTGCCACTAGAGAAGATCATAAAGGCAACATTTTTTATTTATTTTTTGATTAAGGGAAAAAAAAGTGTTGCTTTAGAAGCTTTAGCCCTTGTTTGCTGTATTAGCCCATGCCTGTAGAATTATACCAGTTGGCAGAATGTTTTCTAGGAGACTTTTTTTAGCGACATCAGGTTTAAAGTCCTTTTTTTTCCCACATACGGCTAAATAGTGACCTAACTAAACTTGTTAATGTGGTTGCAGTTTTTGGATTCTTTCATTGGAAGGTCCTTCTTTCAGAAGGAATTTGTTCAGGCAGCTAATTTTGAATTGTTTATGGAAGCAACAGGTTCAAGAGATTTTGTTCAGTTTTGTGCATCCATTGGTGTTGTGGTAAGTGGCCTCTCTCCTGGGTTTATCATACAACTATTGCTATTACTGGAGCTTTTTGCAGTCATAATTTACCTTGAGATTTGGGGGAATTTTTTTTGTTAATAAATGTATTATTTAATCAAACAATAAAGGGGTCGTTTTTACCATCGACTGCGTTTCTTCTAGATCCTCCTCCTGTTATTAGATTTCTTAGTTATTTTGTGTTTTTATGTCTATGTTTGAATATTTGGGTGAAATCAAGTTATGTACCTGGGACTCATAATATTATCGCGGATGCTTTGTCTAGGTTCCAGATGGCCCGTTTCTGCAGTTTACGCGCCGAGGCAGATCCTATTGGCTTCCCATGTCTGGGCCATCTGTGGGATTTGATCTGCATCCTATTGGTATTGCTGTTAAAAATTCTGTCACCCCCCTAAGACATGGGCTGAATATTCAGCTGTATGGAGAAAATTGAGATCTTTCAATGATAACTTGGGTTTTAGCTTTGATTTGCCTTCTGAACAAACTATTTTAGCATCCATATGTAGTCTATTTGAGGAGCATATATACTATAGCCACATTTTTAAAATAATAGCTGGTATTTCTTTATTCTTTAATTATGTGCATGACAGCAAATAAGATAACTCCTTTGGACGAACTTCTGGGCATAAGCTAAAACATATTCCCAATCATGCATGTGAGAATTGGGCACTGGCTAATAAATATGCACATGCGCAAACTCGCACGCACACTGGCCATCGCACATTTTTGTACCTGTGACAGATGCTGGCACCAAACAGACTATTTAAACTCAGCCAGTGCTCAGGATCAGTGCTGCTTTGTTTTCAGCTCCTTTGTATCTGTGATCCTGTGAACCTGCATCCTGCTTCCAGCTGCTGACCTGGCTTGTCTTGACCATTCTCTGAACTCCACCTGCATCGACTTTGGCTAATCCCCTAACCCTGCTTCTGACTGCTCCTTTGGCTCCTGTTTCACTGATCAGTTTCAGACCTGGCTTGTCTCCTGACCATGTTCCTGTCTGTGCCCTGTGCCTGATCCATCCCGTCTGTGTATGACCTGGTTTTCCTGACCTTGCTACCCTGCCTGCTGTCACCAGCGCCAGCTACCTACTTGCTGAAGCCATCTGACGACTTCTCCTGCCCATTGAGGCCACCTGCCCTGCTGCTAGCAAGATTTTGAGGCACTCGTGCCACTCTGCACTCCTCCTCCTCCCATCTACACTATCAGGGGCCCCCGAGTCAGACGTGTAAGAGAGGCCTTCCCCATAATATCAGGTTCTGCTACCAGTTACGTGATCGGCTTGTAACAGTTTCTTTTTAGTACGTCAAGCTAATCAAGGTTATAGACAATCTCACTTTTGTTTCTGATGATCGTAGGCCTATTACAGTTAAGAACAGGACTTTGGTAGTTTAAGCTGTATGTTCATCTTCTTACAAAGCTCTACTTTTTAGGGCTATATTTGTCATTACCTTTTTTGGGCTTTACGAGTATCAGAAATAGTACCATGTAGTAACAAGGATGGGTCAAGATTACTGTTCCATCATTTATTAGTCATTATTTCCTGTATGAAGATACAGATTGCCAAATCTAAAACCGACCAAATGGGCAAGGGCATATGGCTTGCATTATTTCCCTGCTCTGACCAGACTATTTGCCCTGTTTCTGTTACACATCAATGTTTATCCTTTAGTACCATTAGTTTAGGGCATTTTTTTCATTCATAAGGATGGCTCCCCAGTGACCAGTGTTTTCGTTTGTCTCAGTACTCAAGAAATTTGTTCAAAGACTGGGTTTACAGAAATTCTGTTTCATGCCCCACTCTTTTCGTATTGGGGCTGCTACGAAAGCAGCTAGACTAGGTCTTGATGAGTCTTTTATTAAGAAACTGGGCTGATGATAATCCAAATATTATGGTATTTATGTCCTCCGTAACCTTTCTTTTTGATTTTTCTAGCTCAGAGGCATATTTGGATAATCGGATATTCCTACATTTTTTGGGCGTACCATCTTTGCTATACTGATAATGTGAATTTGAATCCTGAATCTTGCACCATTATGTGAAAGGAGTGAGAGGTCTCCAGTGGTAAAACCTATATTATTACATTTCTCAGTTGTATTAATTCTGGTTGTCACCATCTGTGCTAATACTACATCTTGATAATGATGTGAGTCATTTGAAGACTTTAGATTTGATTTATAAAATTAAGCATGACCTGCATAATTTAAAAATGTCTTCTCCAAACACAACTATTGTTTATTTTGAAATATTTCCAAGGTTAAGTTATGGTTATCCCACCCTAGGTTCAATAATTATGAGAAAGATTAGGAAGTGGGTGAACCACTCCATTGAGAAGTTAATGCCTTTTATAGGGGGTTCTTCTTTTGTCATTTTGACTTGGAGGACAGTTTTACCGGTTTAAATTGGCAGGATCTTATCCACCTTTCTGATATAGGCCTGGATATTTTGATTTGGGGTTGTAGAAAATAGTCATGAGTAATAACCTTCACAATCACTTCAATGATGACACCATCATAATATCCTTATGGGACTTGAAGAGGATCTTCAGCCTTAACAAAAAAAATTAAAAGACAGCAGCTACAAATACTGTAGCTGCTAACCTTTAAAAAAAGGACACTTACCTGTCCAAGGATCCAGCGCCGTCCTCACCCAGGCCAGTTCTCAGCTGGTCTTTGAGTCCCTGGCGCTGGCATGTTTACTAAGAGAAGAGTCCTACTGCTGCAAAAGCTTGTATAAGAGCTACAGAAGTCTAGTTGCACTAAATCTAGTGTCAGTGCCAAAATCTCAGTGCTGTAAAATTTGTATTATAAGCTATTGCAGGCTAGACTTTTTTGAGTTTAGTTTTTAGTTAATCATATTTCTGCTGTAGTTTTCTCACTTTGTTATCTATGCTCTAATAAAATTAATAAAGATTGTAGTATAAAACCTAAAGGAGACGTTTGCTTTGCTTGGTGAATGTGGAGCAAATTCTCTTTACAAAGAATACCCAATTACTTGTAAGGAAAATAGGAAAAAATATTTTGCCTGCACATTGCCTGCACCTCATTCACTGCTGATGGAAAATTCCCTTGCAAAGTGAACAGCCTATTTGTCTTTAGTAAAACAGCCCTAAACCTGATGATTAAGCTACCCAAAGCCAGCGGCTTAACTAGTTAACTATAAAAGTATCATGTCCTCGCAGTCCTTGAAGATTTTATAAAATCAAAAGATCCTCACTAACAATATTTTGACCATGTGAATTGCAAGTTGAATTGGTCACAGAAAAGGTCAGACTACCCAAGTCTGATTGTGTGGTTAATTACATAAGCGTCTGTTACATGGTTCAGATACTGCACCGGGGAGCGCCCCAAGCTTCAGTTGCCAAGCTTGCAGCCATTATAGGAGGGATTTATTAACCCTATTGATTTTTTATTTTATATTATGAATAAAGCAACTTGGAAGCAGACCAACTAACGATTCTGAATTAGCCCTCTGCACAATGTTACCCCTTACTCATTTCTCGCAAACTTTTGAATAGATACAGTGATTCTTGGTTTTTATATATTGCAATAAATATTCAAGCTAAACAATTGTGTTAAAGTGATCTCTGTCTGTTTCTACTCCTACCGTGCAAAATGACAAATGATTACTTAATTATTGCCAAATTTACCGGAAACATACTAACTGCCAAGTGGGCAGAAAAAGAGCCAGAACCTATGGAAAGAAATACTCGGTTAAGACACTTTCCCTGTCTACCCCAAGCCCAAGAGATATAAGAAACCTACCAGGCTCCAAATCTAACTGCATTTTCACTTTACAGTAGAAGGTCATTGATGACAGATATATACTGTATATTTGCAATCAAGAATTAAAGTCTGTATCTATATACAGAAGTGTGCATGCTCATAACCCCTTTAAATATTTACAGTTCTAAATGAACAATACATTTTGAATGATTAATGTAAAGGTAAAAGGTTAGCAAACGGTAAGCCAAAAAACAGAACATAGTTTTATTTCAAGATTTTGTTCTGGTTTGTATACATGCAGTGATGCTGAAAATGATCCCAGGAGTATGTGCAAGGATTTAGAACACAACTTGTATAGGCAAACAAAACATTTCTTGTAATGCATTTTATGTGTTTTAAAAGGACAGACATATTTTCTATTGATTATTCAAGCAATGAAGCAGAGCGGTGAACCTCATCAAAGTTTTGAAAAAAATCTTTTTGGCAGGGTAATTTACTAACATCATAGGAATAGGAACTGACCAAAGCTCTAGAGTCAGCAATGCACACAATACTGGAAACTGGCTACAGAATAAAAGCCTGTCTTTAAAATTTGGAAACTGTCCTTCCTTCTGTTCCAAGCACAAAATAGACAGCATTATTATGGTTGTAAAATGAACGCAGTTACATTTCTATTCTCTTATAGGAACAATAAGCTGAGAATGCAAGTTGGCTTATGAAAAAAAAAGAAAATAGCAGCAAACACTTTTGAAGCTCATCATGCAGCATTTCAATACATTTAATACTACACCAAACCTGGATAAAAAGTATTTTGAGAAGGTTTAAAACTTTACTTTCACCATATTCACTATTTTAAAGAGGTTCTTTAGCCCTTTTGAAAAAAAAAAGCAGCTACAAATACTATAGCTGCTGACTTTTAATAAAAGGACACTCACCTGTCCCAGGGATCCAGCATTGTGCTCATCTGAACTGGCTCTTCACCAGTCTTCAGGTTCCCGGCACCAGCATGTTTACTGTGGGCAGCCGACTGTGATTCTCTGCAGGTTCACCTTTGGCTGCCCACTGCGAATGTGCAAACCTCATTGCTCTTTGTGAATAATCCCACAGCCTCCTAGGACCCGTGAAGTGTCCTAGAAGGTTGGGGGCTGGGGAGGATGGGGAAATGTCCGGTGAGTCCCTGCGGCAATCTGACTGGAAATGAGAGCAGGCATCTATCAAAATCTGGTACCCACTTCCCCCCCAAAAAAGTGACAAAAATAGAAGAGCAGGAGGAGGAGGGCATAAAGTGAAACTTTCCCTTAAAGTAAAGTTCTGCTTTAATAAATCTGGTACTGCAGGTTATAAACATGTTTTAGTTGTAGGAAATACATTTCATAACATACCTAACATATTTCTGTAGCCATTTGCTTTCTAATTCTAATGACTGGCCAGTTTTAAAAAAAAAAACTTTCAGAGCTTTATGTACACAGAGAGCATCTAGGATAATGGCCTACTTAGCTTAAAGTGTTTGTAAACTTTGTAAACTGTACTGGGGTGCCCCACTGGGGCTCCAGATGCCCCCCACAGAGAGCCACTTTCTCTGGGGGCACCCATATGGGCTCGCTCTTGAGTCCTGCTCTGTGTCTGTTGACACAAACAGCGGGGCTTGGTCCCGCCCCCGCTCCCATGTCACTGGATTTGATTGACAGCAGAGGAAGCAAATAGCTCCTGCTGCTATCAGTCTGTGCCATGAGGAGAAAGACAGCAGCTGGAGCTGCTGCACTCGTGCACATCGCTGGATCGGATCAGGCTCGGGTAAGAAAGAGGCTAGGGTCTGAGGGTAGCTGGAGCAGAAAATATTTTTCACTTTAATGCATAGAATGCATTAAATGAAGATGAAAAACCTTGAGGCTTTACAACCACTTTAATAATATTTAGCTATAGACAACACATTTACTGCTGAGGGCTTGTTCACATCATAACTTATGTGTCAATGCATGTTATGTTGTGCATTGCCATTCAGTATGCTTTCAGATTTAATGCAAACCATTCACATTTAATTGATATGCATAGAACTTACAGTGCAAAGCATGCAAAGTTTAAAAAAAATGATTTTTGTGTTACCTTGCATTCTGGTTGTGTTGCAAAAAGTGTGGTTTATGTACTGTTTGCTATTTGCCCTTTGCCTTGCTTTCTCAAAAATTGATTGAGCGGCTGACATTTTTGATTTGTTTGATTTGGTGCAGGCACTCACAATCTCTCAGCTTCTGACACTGACAGTTTTTGTCATATAAACAATTAATTTATTCTGCTTTAAAGCCCAACTCTGGAAACAAATGAAAATTCTCCTTACAGTTGGGCACTGCATAAGTTAACTGCTCGATTAGACCTAGGGGAGAATAAAATATATTTTACTTGCCTGATTCTCCACTGCTCCTACAACCCAGGGCCGGGACAAGGGGTGGGCAGGAGGGGCGACTGCCCTGGGCACTGTGGTATTATGTGAGGTAGGGGGGCACCACAAGGAGATTAGGGGGAGGGGATTTGTGTTGGGTGGGGGAATTTAGGGGGTGGTAAGGGTTAAGAACTGTTCTAGAAGGGCAGATTTGATAAGATGTACTAGGAATGCTAATTTGGTGGGATTTGTGTTGGGAGGGGGGATGGGGAAGAGGATTTGTGCTAACAGAGGGGATTTGAGGGGGTTTGTGCTATAGAAGTAATATGCTTGAGGGGATTTTTTGGGGGGTGCTAGTAGGAGTGATTGGGGGTATTTGAATATTTGTGCTAGGAGGGGAAGTTTGTGGGGGGAGAATTGTGCTAGGATAGGGAATTGGGGGAGGGGAATGTGTGCTGGAAAGGGGGGTTAGAGTGGGGGGGGGTCGTGTTTGGTGGGGAAAGTTGAGGAGTAGAGGATTTGTGCTAGGAGGGGGGATATATATTTTTTTGGGGGGAGGGGATTTGTGCTGGGGGCATATGGGGAGAGAGAGAGGATTTGAGCTGGGTGGTTAGGGGGTGAGCATGCAGATTAGCAGTCAATTTTTTTTTTTTAGGGGTGGTAATTTTTGCCGACACATAATGCTCATACATAATTGGGGGAGGGGGGGGCGAAATTTGACATGTTTGCCCTGGGCTCTAGAAAACCTTGTTCCAGCACTGCTACAACCAGTGCACCTCCATGCTCCAGTTGTGGACTATTCTTTGATTAGATTCCTCATCTCCAATGCAGGACTATGGATTCTGCATCATTCTTGATGACATCAGTACCTTCCAGTCTAGCAGCACAGAGGAGCAGAGGATAGTAGATGCACGTTTCAATGCCTCCTAGACTAAAGTGAGCAGATAACTCTTGAAGGCCCAGCCCACTGCAAGGGAGACTTTAAAGGCTAAGTTCTCTTTTGTTCACTTATTTTTCCAGCTCCCCCATGTACCAATATAGAATTAATGTACTTCTTTTGCAAAAATAAAACAGCTTTCCATTTATTCTACATGTGCTTACCTCACTGTCTTATGGCTGCTTAAAACGGTGCTCCATTACTTCTGCCTTACTTCCTGACTTTAGGTCATGACACAGGAAGGAGTTGACCAGCTGATCTCATTAGCACACACCCTGTATCATCTACCCTCAGCTGGTCAGCTCCTTCTTATATCATGACCTAAAGCCTTTTCAGGAAGTAAGGCAAAACTAATGCAACACTGTTTTTAAACAGCCATCAGACAGTGAGGTAAGCGTGTGTAGAATAAATGGAAAGCCGTTTTATTTTTGCAAAATAAGTACATTAATGCTATATTGGTACATAGGGGAGCTGGAATTTAGAGGGAAAAAAAAGGTGAACTTATCCTTTAACCAAACCATTACATGAGGAATTCTGATTAGTTGGCATGAATTGCTGGGTAAGTTATATTGTATTTTGATAACTAGATGTCACTAATATATTGAAATAATTCAGTATATTTATTCATTGTGAGGCACTGGTTGACATTGTTGTGGATGGTGTGTATGCGCCACCTACACCTGCACATGGTTAGGGGATCCAGGATTTTTGTTTGTTATAAGGAAAGTGAAATTCTGTTTTCACACATCTTAACCACTTGCCATCTAACTAACGCCGATATATGGCGGCAAAGTGGTTCGTTCCCGTGAATTGCCATATGGGTACGTCTGTACCTTTAAGGGCGATAGCATGTGCTCGTGTGCCACCGGAGGGAGGGAGGCACATGCCTGCTGCACAGCGGGGAACCCGATGCGTGTGACTGGCAGGCACAAACACTGTTGGCCACACGCAATCACGTGCACGAGAGCAGGAACAGGGATTTGTGTGTGTAAACACACAAATCCCTGTTCTGTCTGGAGATAAGAGAAATATAGTTTGTTCCTACTAAGTAGGAACAGCCATATGTCTCCTCCTCCAGTCAGTCCTATCCCCTCACAGTTAGAACACACCTAGGGAACACACATTTAACCCCTTGATTGCCCCCTAGTGTTAACCCCTTCCCTGCCAGTGACATTTACCTAGTAATCAGTGCATTTTTATAGCAGTGATCACTGTATAAATATCAATAGTCCCAAAAATGTGTCAAAAGTGTCCGATCTGCAATGTCGCAGTACCGCTAAAAAACGCAGATCACCGCCATTACTAGTAAAAAAAAAAAATAACAATAAAAACGCTATAAAAATCCCATAAGTCTTTCCAATAGTTGTAGACGCTATAACTTTTGCGCAAACCAATTAATATACGCTTATTGCGTTTTTTTTTACCAAAAAAATGTAGAAGAATATATATTGGCTTAAACTGATGAAGAAATTTGTTTTTTAAAAACATTTTTGGGATATTTACAGTATTCTAGCAAAAACTAAAAAATATTGTTTTTTTTTTTTCAAAAATGTCGCTCTATTTTTGTTTATAGGGCAAAAACTAAAAACCGCAGAGCTGATCAAATACCACCAAAAGAAAGCTCTATTTGTGGGAAAAAGGACATAAATTTTGTTTGGGTACAGCATTGCATGACCATGCAATTGTCGGTTAAAGCGACGCAGCACCGTATCGCAAAAAATGGCCTGGTCATTAAGCAGCCAAATCTTCCGGTCTGTAAATGGTTAATATATTCTGGCCTGGATTCTGGAGCCCAGGGGCTTTGTAGAGCTCTAAAAGGGGCGGCTTGACTCCCAAAATGCATTAGCTTTCTAATCAGATGTTTTTGTGATTGGACTCACCGCCCAAGGCTGAAGCATATGTGTAACATGCCTGTTGTTTTTCATCACCTGTGAATATCTATTCATTATTGGGGATTCAATAGATTGTGTGGTGTTAATGCACGAGGAGTTGCACCCTCTTGTGTGTGTTTTTTTTCCAGTTGACTGAAGATTTGGATGCGATGAGGGCTCTATTCCTAGAACCAACTCATGCCTGGTTTTCAGACCTCATTACTAGTCTCAGCTGTCCATAGAGCTTATATATGTGAGCTGACTGATGTTCAAAGCTATCTCTCTCACTTACTCTTTCTGTAAGAGCCTGCTGCTGGATGAAAAGTCTGGCTGCTAAAAGAACACTAAATTAGATAAAGCGCTGTATATTTGTTTTAGGGAACCCATTTGAGGGTAACTTGTTAGTCAAGAACCGACATACATTTACCCATATGACAAGAATAACTTTCCACAACTTTGTGGCAGTGTTGAATTGTAAGTCTGTTAACTTATGGAAAACAAAGCAGTGCAGCGCTAGACTCAAAAGTCCAAATAAAGTCCCTTTATAGTAGAATCACATATAGGTGGAAAAAGGATTCTCCTCTGAAGTGATGTGGGTGCTCAAGAGATTCCATGCAGTGCTACATGTCCGTGAACCCACCACCGGCCAGCCAAACTGCTCACCTTAGCATATGGACCCCTGAACTAACAGATGGGTCAAAACAGCATTAACCACACTCAGTGGATTAGGATGAAGACTTGTCTAGGCAGATGGTCCCACGGTAATGAGGATGGCACTCAAGATTGCAGATCATATCACATGAAATAAAAATGAAAGTACATAGTGCACACTGCGTGTCATCTCCATTACCGCTGACGAAGTCCCGAGGAGGACGATACGCGTGCGGGAGCTTTTAGGACATCACTGCAGCCACCATCTAACCCACGTTACTCCTTGATGATATTTTACCTGTATCCCAGCACCTCAGGGCATAGTGCCGTGTTTGTGAGTACCGAATTTTAATAAATGTTATTGTTTTTTAGCCACGCAGTGTGCACTATGTACTTTCATTTTTATTTCATGTGATATGATCTGCAATCTTGAGTGCCATCCTCATTACCGTGGGACCATCTGCCTAGACAAGTCTTCATCCTAATCCACTGAGTGTGGTTAATGCTGTTTTGACCCATCTGTTAGTTCAGGGGTCCATATGCTAAGGTGAGCAGTTTGGCTGGCCGGTGGTGGGTTCACGGATATGTAGCACTGCATGGAATCTCTTGAGCACCCACATCACTTCAGAGGAGAATCCTTTTTCCACCTATATGTGATTCTACTATAAAGGGACTTTATTTGGACTTTTGAGTCTAGCGCTGCACTGCTTTGTTTTCCATACGTCTTCTGAGGTTTTATATGTTTACCTTCAGTGTTCAGCAGCTTGTTTACTTTGTGATAGTTGTATTTTTGCGCTGACTGTATTTTCTTTAATATTGAAGTCTGTTAACTTGTTGTATATTTTCACTGGCAAGTTGTACATTTTCAGTGCACTTGAAGCACAAGTTCTAGTTGTCACTTTTCCAATTTGTAAATGTTGCAAATTTGCATGGCAAGTCTCTAGCAAGAGCAAAATTGTGGTGGTGAGGCTACAGCAAGAGCTTTGCAAGTCTATAGCATGAACATTCAGCCACAGTGACCCCTGTGGTGGGATGACTATTGCACAATATAACTGAACCAGAATTTGCAGCAGACTTGCAGAATGTTTGCAAAGAAAGTTGATCTGGAATCATGCAATGCCGACTTGCTGAGGAAGTGCAACAAACTTGTGAAGCCTGGCAATTCCAGCAGTAGCTTAGCAAGTCATTTTCAAACTTGTAGCACAATTGCTTGCTATACGAGTAGTGGCTCAAATGAGCAAACATTTGGTTGTCTTTTTTTTTTTTTTTTTTTATAATTCTATGAGCTTGCTGTACAAAGCCCTCCTGCAATGAACTGTGTTTGCTTGCTGCATTGCTGAATAAGTGCATGGCAAATTTGTTTGTTTTGTTCGTGGGTGTCTTTGTCTAATGCATGTCTCTGTCCCTGTCTCATTTACAGCTGCCACTGCCAATTGAATTTGTCCCCCTTACAATATTTGTCATTTAAGTGGAAGTAAAGGCTACATCTAGTGCTTAAAACTACAGCTACCCCCTCCCCCCCACCGTACCCATGTTGTATAATACTGGTAATAAAAGATTTGTGTCTGCCTTTTCAGTGCTCTGGTCTTGTAATGCAGAAGCTCTAGCTCACTTGTGTCATGTAACAGCTGCTGCAGGGGATTGGAGGAATCTTTGACAAAGCTTATGCAATGGAAGACAATGACTGATGGCTCCCGGAATTCACAAGCACTCTATAATGCAGGGGAGCTGGAGCTTCTGCATCATGTGACCAGAGTAAAATAAGTACACATATGTTTTTACCAGCAGTATAAAGCATAGGTAGGAGGAGGGGAAAGCAGTAGTTTTAAGCATACTTATTTGGAGCCTTTACTACCACTTTATTATTCAAGATCGGATGAACCAAGCTTGACTAGAGTTGGTTTGTCCAATGTTCTTACCAAATAGGAACAGAAAAAGTTTTAACAAAACTTTGGCTGGAATATTATTTTCTGATTTTAATGGGCTCAAATGGGTTATGTAGAAAAAAAAGCTGTGTATGTAGCAATTTTACCTTCCAGTTCTTGATTCAAAGAAAATGTTTAATATTGTATAAAAGTTTAGGAAGAAAAAATGACATCTGTAAAGCTTGGAAATCAGACAAATAGGATCAGGACTGACTTACATTATTGTTTAATAGCTCCCATCAATCCCTGCTTGCAAGAGGGTGATTTGTTATCTGCACATGTTACCATTTATTCCATGATGTTGAAGAAAGGTTATTGACATTTACGGCATAGCAGAGGTTTAATCTCCCTAATAATAGTTGATTACACTTTTTCCAATACAAAAACTTGTAATGCTTGAGAATAAAGCCTGATTAATTATCCATTGATAATAAGCAGCTAAAAGCTACTACCAATATAAAAACAAGGTACTGAGATACCTGCATTGCAAATATGAATCTGTATTTGTAGAAGTGGCCAAAATATGATTCAATGCTTTTAAGGAATCTAATATCTGATGTACTTACTTAATTAAATGGATGCAAAAGAACTGAAACCTCAGAGGACCACATTTTATGACATTTTATCATTCACACATTGAACATGACATGGCAGTGAGGGGAATAGTGGCTAATCACTAGAGAATGACACAATGTTATATTTTTCATAGTTTTCAATCACGCCCATCACTCATTACTTTCAAAGAGAAGGTTAGAACTTTTTCTATTAAGATTTGTATTATACAGTCCAAAATTTACCAAGGTTGACAATACTTAGGAATCCACCTAATGCTCCTTAAGAAAATAACAAAATTATATAACACACATTAAAATGTTACTAAACCCACAACAGTAAAATTAGTCTGTATATGCAGAAAAGCATGCTTGTTATACTCACTGTGGAACCTAAGGGGTTAATCCTCCGCATTGTGTAAAAAGGCTGTTTGATCCTGTATGCACAGATCCTCCTCTTCTTCCATTGACTCCAGAACATGTCCAGATAGTACAGAGCCTTAGGAGTCAGCCTGCACATGCTCAGTTTGGTGTGTATTGCTAAAGAGTTTTTTTTTCTTGGAAGAGTGCACGTGATCAGCACAGGGCCAAGAGGTCCTGGATTCTGATAGGACAGCTCAGTGTAGTATGAAAACTCTTCCTACAAGCTTTACTAGGAACTGATAGAAGTCACAAGACTGCTATATACTGCTGATGAGAAAAGGTATTTAGCAGTTTATATTTACTGTGGGAGACCATATATAGCGAATGTAGGGTTCTGGGTTTAGTAACACTTTATGCTCATCCCACAAAACTCTCAGACCGTGTAAAAAATACACAAAATAACAATGCAGAAACATCAGAAAATGCAAAAGAGTGTACTAAATGGTGTGAGGCCCCTGCCAAAATCTGAACAACACCCACTGACCCACCGAAAGAAAAGAAAAACTCTGAATCCACAGGATCCCATGACTCCACTGACCAAATAGGGTCATGTCCAAATTTGTTTAATGACACCATTCAGGAGACCCCACCCCTTTGTTTACTTTTTGCTGTGGGGATCAGGAAATGTCTTCATGGTAAGTGAATGGCAGGAGTGGATCATGCCGGTGGTCAGCTGTTTTTTTCTTTCAGTAAGTTGGTGTATGCCATTCATCATGATTGCCAGGATCTGCATAACTGGACAACATGATTGATAAAAACTGTCAGTGTGTTAAATTACTTTGAGTTTTGTTAATGAGTAGTCCCCTTAGTCATTCACATGAAGGGATGGTATCTGGTGGCTCCCATGAATGTTAAAGGGGCTTCCAGATTCAGATAAACCCCCTGACGCAGACCCACAAAACCACTGAGCTATGGTTGCCAGGAGAGTCTTGCCCATATATTGGGGGCGTGTGTTCTGGAATGGTTCAAGGGTTGCATGCTCCCCTCCTTTCCTGATCATCAATCTGTATGCTCAGAAAAGTGTCTGGTCTGGGAGGAGACCCCCATGATTTTGTTTTCTGTTGTTTTGCATGGGTGGAAAGTCCATACCAGACCAGAAGGGTATGGGGTTCCCCTTGACTTTCCAATCAAACCATCAACAAGGACAAGGGTCTGGTATGTATTTTTAGGGAAACCAAATATTATTTTTTTATTTTTGCATGAAGTTCGCTATTTCACTAGATGAAGGAAACCTCTGTTCATTTGTTTACAAACACAAAGCAGAGGGAGCTGTAATTTGCTAACAATTTAAACTGCATTCTATTCTTTGTAAATGTCAGTATTGCAGCAGTAGTTTGTGTAAATCATACTGGTGCACCACTCCACAGGCATATTGAGAGCATCTCTGATTGTTTAAAGAAATTTAAATTTTTTTATGTCACTCATTAAGCATTATTACAGTCTCTGATCACTGTCAATTGAAATTATTAGTTTTTTTTTTTGTTTCTTTTTTTTCTGTTTCTCGGGGCAGTTCTCATCCCCATGGCATCTGTTTGACAGCCACTTGCCTATTAGACTAGAAAATGACCATCACTGTTTATTACATTCAGCTCCTATTGACTTTAATGGGGTTTGGACCCAAACTTTAGCCATGTTCTGCAAACCTTCATGATCAATTTACTGTTTACTATTACTGTAAATCACTATTAGAATCCATCAAACTGGAGGAAGCATTAACTGTTTTAAGGAATAGGTAGGTGAAAACAGAATTAAATATAATAACTTCTTAACCACTTACCAACTGGCCCATAGCTCCATGACGGCTACAGGGCAGTCGGATAACCCTGGGAGGGCATACTATGACGTCTTCCCAGAATCCCGCTCTCGCGTGCCCCCTGGGGCACGCACCCGAGAACATCCGTGACCGTCGGGTCCAGAGGACCCGGCGCATCACGGATCACAGCAAACGGTCGCTGATAGCGGCCGTTTACCATGTGATCGCTCCGTCAAATGATAGAGCGATCACTAGTAAACAAACTGGCGTCACGTCTGGTTCCTCCCTACCCTCCCCGTACCTATTGGTACAGTGCGAGGGGAGAGGGGGGAGATCGGTGGCAGCAGTGCTGTGGGCTGGATGTGTAGTGCCCACAGTGCTGCTCAGTGCCCATTCCAGCCATACATACCCAGTCATCCATACCCATCCATGCTCAGCATACCCATCCATACTCACCCATCCATACTCATCCATCCATCCATGCTCACCCATCCATGCTCAGCATACCCATCCATACTCAGCATACTCATCCATCCATCCATGCTCAGCCATCCATACTCAGCATACTCATCCATCCATCCATGCTCAGCCATCCATAATCAGCACACTGATCCATACTCAGCATACTTATCCATCCATACTCAGCATACTCATCCATCCATACTCAGCCATCCATGCTCAGCATACCCATCCATACTCATCCATATTCAGCATACTCATCCATTCATTCATGCTCACCCATCCATACCTATCCATCCATGCTCACCCATCCATACTCATCCATACTGAGCATACTCATCCATACTCAGCATACTCATCCATCCATGCTCAGTCATCCATACTCAGCATACTCATCCATCCATCCATGCTCAGCCATCCATCCATCCTCAGCAATACTCATCCATCCATCCATACTCAACCATCCCATCCACCCCATCCATAAATAGCCATACCCAGCCATCTCATCTATACCCATCCATACTCAGCCATACCCAGCAATACTCAGCCATGCCCAGCCATACTCAGCCATGCCCAGCCATACTCAGCCATACCCAGCCATACCCAGCCATACTCAGCCATACCCAGCCATACTCAGTCATACCCATTCATACTCAGTTGTACTCAGCGGTACCCAGCCATCCCATCTATACCCAGCCATACCCATCCGTACTCAGCCGTACCCGGCCATACTCAGCCATACTCATTCATGGTCAACCATCCCCATCCATGGCTCATCCATCCCCATTCATGCTCATCCATGCCACATCAGTTCTCATCCATGCCACACCCATGCCACTACAGTGCCTCACAAAAGTGTAATAGGTAGTCAAATTAGATTTGAAACTTATGTCCCTAGAACACCTGATGGTGCTCCCTGCATGTTGGTCCTCTCTATGTGGCCACGCTGTAGAAAAGTCTCACACATGTGGTATCACCGTACTCAGGAGGAGTAGGAAAATCTATTTTGGGGTGTAATTTTTGGTATGTACATGCTATGTGTTAGAAACATTCTGTAAATGGACAACGCTGTGTAAAAAAAAATGCATTTTCATTTTCTTTACACATTTTCCAAAAACTTGTAGAAAAACATGTTCAAAAGACTTGATATGCCTCATAGATTATACATTGGGTTGTTTTCTTTCCAAAATGGGGTAATTTTTGGGGCATTTCCATTGTCCTGGTTCTCCAGGGCCTTCAAAAGTGTAATGCCCCGTACACACGGTCAGATTTTCCGATGGAAAATATCCGATCGGAGCGTGTTGTCGGAAATTCCGACCGTGTGTGGGCTCCATCGGACATTTTCCATCGGATTTTCCGACACACAAAGTTGGAGAGCAGGAGATAAAATTTTCCGACAACAAAATCCGATCGCGTCAATTCCGACCGTGTGTGGCCTGTTCCGATGCACAAAGTGCCACGCATGCTCAGAAGAAATTCCAAGACGGAACAGCTTGTTCTGGTAAACTTAGTGTTCGCAATGGATACAGCACTTTCGTCATGCTGCAATGTTAAAAATGGTTTAATACAGCGCACTCTTTTCTTCTTTATAATGTGACAAGAATGAAGTCGTTTTGCTGCTCATATTCACACACACTTCTCACAAAGTTTAATTTTTGTTTTTTTATTGGGATTCCCTGAATATATTGTTATTAGTTGTCACATCTGACATAATTTTGTTTTTTTATTTAATTTTTTGGGGGATTTTAAGCCTTTTTTTTTTATTTAATGTTTGTGTTTTTTCAAAGGCTGATCTTTGTTCAATGTTATTTTTATTTTTACTCCAGAATATTTTTGTGTGTGTTTTGTGTGTCAAGTTACCCCAACACCATTGATATCTTTTATTATTTAATCTCAAGGAGATTGTTTGGTGTTGGTGTCCCTTGTTAATTTCACATTGTATATTTGAAATGTACCTTAATCCTCACAAAAAAACTGTCATTTTTGAAGTAAAACACATAGGAGAGTATAATTCAAAACAAAAATCCTTTATTAAGGGCTCAGAACCAAACAAAGAGGGAGGCAACACTGGATCAACAGGAGAAATTAGTGAAGCCTGGGACCCCCACGGCAGACATCAATTCTTGAACATCAAAATTGGTGGCCTGAGGAGTCCATATGTAAGGGAGGGCAGTCTGGTCCAGAATTCGCAGAGATCCGGATAGCAGCAGATGACATCTGTGTCCCCAGGCTGTGGTACCACAAGAGGCTGCATTTTTTGGCCTACCAGACTGGATCCAGGGTCCTCACTTTCTGGTCTTCCTTCCACGCTTCCTTCCCGGCTGTGGCTGTGCAGTTGGAGATGTGGCAGGAGGAGGAGTAGGACCTGGAGGAGGACTGGGAGGACCTGGAGGAGAGGGAGGATGAGGAGGAGGACCTGCAGGAGGAGGAGGAGGACCATCGCAAAGGTGTGTCTGAGCTGTAATTTGGCCCCTCATACCTTTGTTAAGAGCCTCCAATATGAGCGACTCACACATGGCTTGTTGGCCCTCCTCCATCCTCTGCATTTTATAGGCAATGAGGGCAGCAATGTCCTCCTCCACGGTCTGTCATGCTCCCAGGACCTCTGTAGCCCTCCAAAAGAGTCCTCTGGCAGCCTCCTCTAGGGCACTCCTCCTCCTGCCACTTTCTCTTTCCAGGGAGAGTGGAGGGACCTGCAGATCAGGCAGGCGGCTCAGCCCGGCCACCTCCTGGCTGAGACTTCCCTGTGTATGAAAAAGGGACATGGGTGTAATGTTTTGCATCATCAATCACAATCCTAAATTAGTACTCCAAACTAACATCTAGTTAACATCATTGATTGGACAAGCAGAAATATTTAGAGGAATGCTATACCTGGCTCAATCTGGGCTCCTCCACATGCGGCCTGGAAGGCCCAGGTTGGGCGTCAGAAGCCTCAGCCGGGGGGAAGGAAGCGTGGAAGTAAGACTGGAGAGGGATGGCCTTGGTTCAGTCTGGCCTGCCAGAAAATGCAGCCTGTCGTAGTACAACATCCTGGGGACATAGATGTCATCTGCTGCTCCGGATCTCTGTGAATCCAGGACCTTCTTGCGCTCCCTTAGATATGTGCTCCTCAGGCCACCAATAAAGATCTTTAAATAGGTGATGTCTGCCGTGGGGATCACCTGCTTCAGATTTTCACACAATTGCACCAGTGCTGCCTTCCTCTTTGCTTGGTTCTTGAAATGGGGGTGTTTAATCTCCCACAGACATGGCAGCTCCCTTAACATATCTAGGAATACTGACATGAAGTCATTGTCTTTCATTAGCATATCCATGTTCCCTGCAAGACACAACACAAGACAAAGACTAATGTCAGACAAAACTCTCCTAATCTTGTTACAATATAGGCCTCAATGTAGAAGCAGTATAGGCACAAGTTTGTCTCTTACCTTCATTCTTACGATCCGCGCGTCCAATGCTCCTTCCTCCGCTCACAGATCGTACGTAATACGCACGCGTGTTACGCTTTATACACACTGCGCATGCGTGTAACTCCGCCCGCCCCTGACGTTCTTTCTAGTCTATTCCCCGCCCCTTTTCATTCGGCGCAGTGGGGGAAGAGCACATGGCGGAGTCACAGCAGGTGCGTGATAATTGCAGGAACGAGGAGGAGGAGGAGGAAAGCCCGGAGCCGGACACATCCCGATCCAGAAGGAGACATTTTAAGGCCACAAATATGTCCTTGGGGGAGATGTTGGAGATGGTCGACATCATGAAGAAGTCCGACTATGACGGAAAGTATGGGCCTTACCCCGACCCCAATATCAGAAAGGCCAAGATCATGGCGAAAGTGGTCAAAAGTATTCACAGGAATTTCGGGGTACGAAGATCGAAAGATCAGCTCAGGAAGCGGTGGTCGGACCTGAAATTAAGAGAGCCAGAGCAGTACCGAAAGATCCGGAGAGTGCTGCAAAAAAGTAAGTAGTTGTGCTGTGTTCCTATTCTTTCTGTCTTTATTCCGTTCGTGCTGCTCCATATGCTTTTCTTAATTGTAACGTTTAAAAGGGCAACTTTAATGTTCATGGGCCCATTATTCGTTCGTATCAAACATTTTTCTTTCGGCCTCTAGAACACCATTGTTTCGGCCATATGCATTTTCACACATTTTTGGGGGCCTACTTGGATGCCAAATATTTGTTTGTGTAGATGGGTTTGTTACTAGAATGAAATGCAAACTAGATTGTGTGTAAGGAGAGGACATTGAGCAGCTGTTTTCACATCTGGACACTGGAGCACTAGTGTGGGACACCAGAACACCATTTTTATTAGGGGGGCCACACAGGTGCTCCAGTGTATACTATAGGGGGGTCTCCATCTGTGAAGCTTGTACTAAACAGGTAAAGTATTGCAGCTTGACAAAGGGCAATAAAAAAAGACATCTTTGAACTCGGCTAAAATAGACAATTGTACCCCACTTCCAAGCAATGTTTCCTATTTATAGTTCTGCCATCAAATATCTGTGTGCTAATTATACCATTTTTGTTTTACATAGGGGATAAAAGACTCAGGGGACACCCCTCATCCGAGGAGACCACAGACCCCCCACCTATGGAAGAAGGTGAAATACCCCCAACCCAAGTGGAGCAGGAGGAAGAAGAAGATGTGGTGGAGACTGGCACCACAACAGGTGAGTGTCTGCGACCACAGGTTCAGGTAAGAGATGGATGGTGGCAGATTTTTGATATCTGTTTTTGTTTTGTTTCTCTCTTTTTTAGGTGATTGTGATCCAGATCCTTTTACATCAGAAAGTGCCCAGATCCTGATCGGGGAGATCATGGGGTGTAATGTAGAACTGCAAAACATACAGCAAAAAATCAATGATGTGATTAAAAAAAATAATAACATCATTGATGTTTTGGGGCGAATTTAAAACCCCACAAAATCACTTTTTGGATTGTGGTCCAATCTTTTAAAACTTTTTGCAATGTTTTGAAAAGCAAAATTTGGAGGATGCACACAGTGTGCCAACATGTGCTATCTGCCATCACGGGAGATCGATGGACGCGTTTTGGGGGTGCAACCCCTTCCTCAATTATAAAGTAGTGGTGAGGAAGGGCTTGCTTCCCCAAAACATGTCCCTTGATCCCCCCTGATGGCAGATAGCACATGTTGACATTCGTAAATTGGTGTGCATCTTCCAAATTTGGCTTTTCCAGGGGTGATTTCCCCCCATCTGAACGCTATATCAAACCCAGTTTCTAAATACTGATGTCTGATATAGCCTTCAGGTTTTACCTAATGTGAACTTTGTAAGTTCAAGTTTTTTGTCTTTCTTGTTGGTTTTACACAGGCCTGTTTTATCTTAAATGGACATTTCGATTTTTGATAATGCCCCCCCAAAAATTGTTATACAACAAACATGTTGGTTTGTTTTAAAAACCTTTGGTAAATGCACATGTGATTGTGCAGGTATAAAAAATTTGGTTACTCAAGAATGTGTGGATTATTGTCTCAACACTACAACACTTTTGGGGTGATGTAATTGCTGTTTTCAGCAAAAATGGGGGTTATTTCCTAAGGGCAAATCCTCTTTGCACTACAAGTGCAGTTTCAGTGCAGTTGCAAGTGCACTTGTAGTGAAATGTGTTTTTGCATTTAGTAAATAACAGCCAACAGTGCTTTGTATAATAAGGTTACACAATCACGACATTTTCTGGACTCCACACATTTCTGTCAGGCTCAGCTAAAACAAACACAAGCACTAAATGTCCACAAAGAATTTCTTTTTTTTTTATTATAAAAAGGCTTCACAGATTGTCTGGCATATTGATAGCCCCCGTACCCGCAAAGAACTCCAGGTAGCGTAACCGGACATCACGGGCACTCAGGGAGGGCAAGCCAGGACGGCCACTTTCAAGCGCCGTCAGTGTGGTTTGATGTATCATTCCGGCCTCAGGCCCAACTGAGCCAGCATAGTTGGCCAAATGTTTCCTTAAAAAGTTATGGACAACACAGCACGCAAGTATAATATGGTTCAGTTTATACTCCACCATATGGATGGGTGTCATAAATAGGCGGAACCGGCTGGCCAGGATTCCAAATGTGTTCTCCACCACTCTTCGGGCTCTGGCCAGCCGGTAATTAAAAACCCTCTGTTCCGGGGTGAGGGTCCTCATTAGGAATGGCCGCATCAGGTGGTGCCCCAGCGCAAACGCTTCATCAGCAATGAACACAAATGGGAGTCCTTCCACATTGTCCTCTGGAGCTGGCAAGTCCAAGCTGTCATTCTGGAGATGCCTGTAGAACTCTGTCTGGGCGATGACTCCACCATCGGACATCCGGCCATTCTTCCCCACGTCCACATACAAGAAGTCGTAATTAGCCGACACCACCGCCAACATCACTATACTATTGAACCCCTTGTAATTATAATAGTACGACCCCGAGTTGGGTGGTGGGACGATGTGGACGTGTTTCCCATCAATTGCCCCTCCGCAGTTAGGAAAGTCCCACCGCTCGGCAAAGTGGGAGGCCACAGTCTGCCATTCCTGTGACGTGGAAGGAAACTGTTGAGGAAAAAACAATAAACATTACTATTTTTACTCTGAAACATGGCAAGCAGATTAGGCACAAACATTATGGGGCAACCTCCAGATAGCATTTATTAAGGGGAATTTAACAACGCCAAAGTATAAGGTACACCTATCATATCCCCCCTCTCATGGGCCATTTCTAACATTATAGGGGGGAAACTCTTGGACAGGTAACCCTCTTCACTTCATTGAGAGATGAATGCCTAAATAATGGGTATTACTTGGAACAGCCCCTCCTTAGTTACACTATTGGCAGACCACTGGACAGGTAAGAAGTGTCATAATACAAAGATATAAATACACATTGTACACATTTGAGGACATTTGGACATTCTGCTATTACCTATCAAGATAATAATAGGATACAAAAACGTGAAACAGTACCATTGGAAAGTATACAGGCAGGCCCTTGCACTACATACTTTGGGGAATTCATCCATAAATCTGAAAAGAGGTGGGTATAGTGTTTATGGGTTTGGCAAAGTCAGCAGATAGATGATTGAGGATAGATAGAGAATTGGGATCAGCTGACTTAGCAGTTGGGGGAGGGAGAGTTACTAAAAATTATTTGGGGACACCACAAAAAAAAAGCCTCTGGCACTCTGCCTGAATTTAAAGCAAAAATAACATTTCAAAACATTTTAGGGGGTGTTTGGGGTAAAGCACTACTATGGAGCTGATAAAATACATTGTTAAGTGACTACATAAGGTGAATATAGGCCAGGAGACACCATGCTGGGGAGGTTATTGAAGGGCAAATATGTATGAAGGACCTAAAATAATAATTACATAAAAATCCAGCATACATGAGGACAAAGGGGACATTCACAGCATATTACAATCATGGTAATTAGAGAATGAGGAAAGAAATACAATATATTAGCAAACATTTAATACAATAAAATGTGATATTAAAGGATAAAAATCTTACCTTCATATACTCCTTCTGCAGGACCTGGATGATGGCAGAACAGGTCTCTGGGATAATGATCCCCAGAGCCTGGGGGGAGATGCCTGTCGAGAACTTGAGGTCCTGCAGGCTTCTCCCTGTTGCCAAATACAGCAGGGTAGCGACCAACCTCTGCTCCAGAGTGATGGCTTGCCTCATGCAGGTATCCTGCCTGCTGATATAGGGGGTCAGCGAAGCCAACAGACGGTGAAAGCCATGAGTCTGAAAAAGCGCGAATCGTCTCTCACCAAACTTTTACTAACACGAGATTAGCAAAAGGAGCCCAAAGGGTGCCGCGCTTGGTTCTGAACCGGCCTTTTCTAGTCTCGTCGTACGTGGTGTACGTGACAGCGTGGTTGGCGATCGGAAATTCCGACAACTTTGTGCGACCGTGTGTAGACAAAACAAGTTTGAGCCAACATCCGTCGGAAAAAATCCTAGGATTTTGTTGTCGGAATGTCCGAACAAAGTCCGACCTTGTGTACGCCCTATAAGAGGTAGTCAAGAAATTATATGTGTGATTTATGCACCAAGAACACCAGATGGCGCTCCCTGTTGGGCCTCTGTATGTGGCCACACTGTGTAAAAGTCTCACACATGTGGTATCGCCATACTCAGGAGGAATAGTAGAATGTGTTTTGTGGTGTAATTTGTGCTATGCATATGCTGTGTGTGAGAAATAACCTGCTAATATAACAATTTTGTGAAAAAAAAAATCTTGATATTGCAAAGAATTGTGTGCAAAAATTACGACTTCAAAAAACTCACCATGCCCCTTACCAAATACCTTGGAATGACTACTTTCCAAAAAGGGGTAATTTAGGGGGTATTTGTACTTTCCTGGCTTGTTAGGGTCTCATGAAATGAGATAGGCCGTCAGTACTTCAGGTGTGATCAATTTTCAGAGATTGGCACCATAGCTTGTGGACTCTATAACTTTCACAAAGACCAAATAATATACACACGATTTGGGTTATTTTTACCAAGCGGTATAAATTTTGGACAAAATAAAATTACTAATTTGCAAAATTTTATAACAGAAAAGAAGGAAAATGCATTTTTTACAGAATTTTCGGTCTTTTTTCTTTTATAGCGCAAAAAAATGTGGTGATTAAATACCAATAAAAAAAAGCTCTATTTGTGTGAAAAAAGGGACAAAAATTTCATATAGGTACAGTGTTGCATGACTGAGTAATTGTCATTCAAAATGTGAGAGCACTGAAAGCTGAAAATTGGTCTGGTTAGGAAGAGCGTTTAAGTGCCCAGTGGGTAAGTGGTTAAAGAGTAACTCCACTTCTGTGGAAAAAAATCGAAAAACAAATATTATAGCTTAAACAATTGCGACACAAGCCGTATTATATTATAACATTATTAAACAATACCTTTCCTTTTTCAATCTGTAGTGCTGTCATTTTCTGTAAAATGCAATGCAATATGGCAAACTAGAGGCATTCTGTACACAGATGGTATATAGAACACCCCCCCAGAAATATAATTTCTGCTTGTGTGATTGGCTCACTGATTTTCCCAGAAGTCTGCACTAAGATACAAATAAGATTTTTGGCATCCTTGCATCCTCTGCAACAAACATTTCAGTCTTTTTGAGATACTCCCAAAGAGTTTATCACATCTGAAGTGATTCAGACCCTGACATTTTTCCTATTAGAACCCTGTAAGTGCAGCAGCTCATTCCTAATTAAAAAATCATCCCATTCAGATTTACTTTGCACAAAGACACAGACAAACAAACAGCTATTTCTTCAGAATAACAAAAGGTAGGAATCTGCAACAAAGTTTGTTAAAAACCTTGCAATGTGCATAGATCACCCAGAATTTTTTTTTTTTCTCCACAAAAGTGATGTTAATTTTTAAATCCATGTGTGCTTTAAAGTGTTGCATACGTAGCCAGAGTAGTTGCTACATATGTAGGGAGTTCAATATACTTTACCCAATTCACTTGGAAGAGTGGGAAGGTAGCAACTACTCTTGAAGCCCTTGTCATGCTCTAAAGGATGTACAGGCTAGAATTACATTAAATGGGTTGTAAGATCTCATGGTTTTTCACCTTAATGCATTCCATGCATTAAGGTGAAATACCTTCTGTGCTGAAGCTGCCCTAAAGAGCCCCCCTTTTTCTTACCTGAACCTGATTGTTCCAGCCCCCTCTCTCCAGACACCCCTTCTGTGTAAATTGGATAGATTCATGCATTGCACAAATCTATTCATGGTCGCTGTAGCCACCTCCTATTCAGGCGTCCAGCCCCTTTTCGCCTGAATTCCAGCCGTGGGGGTGTTTTTTTGAAGCACCTGATTAGAGCCATAGGCTTAAAAAAAGGTGAACTGCACTCGCAGTTCACTCAGGTGGGTTAGAAAAGCAAATGAACATTTGCTTTGCTAACACTGAACTGCCTCTCAGTGCAGATCTAATACCTGTCACCTGATTGGCTGAAGACACAGGCGCTCTGATTGGACGCATAATGTAACGGAAGAACGGGAGGACAGGGAGCCATGGAGGACAGGGGAGCTCGCCGCCATCACCTTCTGCATGTCCCACAGCTCGCCGCCACCACCCGCCGCCAGGATGGGGTAAGTGTGTGCCGTAAGACGGTGAGCGGGGGGTCACAGAGACTGCATATGATGGGCACATAGGCTACATATGATGGGCACACAGGTTGCATATGATGGGCACAAAGGCAACATATGATGGGCATACAAGCTACATATGATGGGCACGGAGGCTGCATATCATGGGTACAGAGGCTGCATATGATGGGCACGAGCTGCATATGATGGGCACAGAGGCTGCATATGATTGGTACAGGCTGCATATGATTGGTACAGGCTGCATATGATGGGCACAGAGGCTGCATATGAATGGGCACAGGCTGCATATGATGGGCACAGAGGCTGCATATGATGGGCACAGAGGCTGTATGATGGGAACAGGCTGCATATGATGGGCACAGAGGCTGTTTAAGATGGGCACAGAGGCTGCATATAATGGGCACAGTGGCTGCATTTGATGGGCACAGTGGCTGCATTTGATGGGCACAGTGGCTGCAATCGATGGGCACAGTGGCTGCAACTGATGGCACAGTGGCTGCATTTTGTGGGCATAGTGGCTGCAATTGATGGCACAGTGAGGCTGCAATTTGTGTGTTTTTTTTTTTTTTAGTATTCTTCAGAATTTTTCAGTTTGTTTGCGCCCCCAAAAAAATTTTTTTTTTTTTTTCATTCAAAGATTTTTATTGATTTTAAAGTATTGAACAAAAAGGTTGGAATAAAGAAATACACAAATGATAATAAGGGAGAATAAGATAAAAAAAAAACAATAATAATAATAATAAGAAGCACATATCCAGAGCAGTCGTATGTTATATCTTCAGGTTATGTATACAGTTGTTTATGTATAATGATATTTATCAGTCCATGTTTTCCACAGTTTGTCAAATTTATCACATCTAAGCGAGTTAATTGCTATAAGTCGTTCAAAAATATAGTTTTGTTGGACCTTCCTAGTCACATCTGTGTGACGTTAATGCCCCATACACACGGTCGGACTTTGTTCGGACATTCCGACAACAAAATCCTAGGATTTTTTCCGACGGATGTTGGCTCAAACTTGTTTTGCCTACACACGGTCGCACAAAGTTGTCGGAATTTCCGATCGCCAAGAACGTGGTGACGTACACCACGTACGACGAGACTAGAAAAGGCCGGTTCAGAACCAAGCGCGGCACCCTTTGGGCTCCTTTTGCTAATCTCGCGTTAGTAAAAGTTTGGTGAGAGACGATTCGCGCTTTTTCAGACTCGTGGCTTTCAGATCGTTTTCTGACGTTCAGTTTGTGCTTGTGGGTTTGTATCTGCTCTTCAGTGCGTGCAGTCAGTTCGTATCAGAGTTTTCTGTGTGATCTTGCCTGCTCATTGCTGTTTTTCAGGTCGCTCTTCACAGGCCTTGCTGTTCTTCAGTGCGTTCTGTTACTTCGTTCTGAGCAGCCGACCGTTTTCTAGCCATGTTTCGTATGCGTACTCCTCGTAGAGTTCGTGCTGTGCGGGGGCTTGGTGTTGGGGTCCTGACCTTGACACAAGTCCAGTCCATGAACAGGGTGGGGAGGAGTTCATGGACCAAGAATTGGTTGCTTCAGCGTGACCAGTTCTGTCATATGCCTTTGCTCCGTGAGATCCGTGAGAATAATCCTGATGATTTCAGGAACTTTCTCAGGATGACGGACCCCGTGTTTCACCATTTGTTGGCTTTGCTGACCCCCTATATCAGCAGGCAGGATACCTGCATGAGGCAAGCCATCACTCCGGAGCAGAGGTTGGTCGCTACCTTGCGGTATTTGGCCACAGGGAGAAGTCTGCAGGACTTGAAGTTCTCGACAGGCATCTCCCCCCAGGCTCTGGGTATCATCATCCCAGAGACCTGTTCTGCCATCATACAGGTCCTGCAGAAGGAGTATATGAAGGTAAGATTTTTATCCTTCTATATACCATTTTATTGTATTTAATGTTTGATAATATATTGTATTTCTTCCCTCATTCCCTAATTACCATGATTGTAATATGCTGTGAATGTCCCCTTTGTTCTCATGCATGCTGGATTTTTAGGTAATTATTATTTTATGTCCTTCATACATATTTGCCCTTCAATAACCTCCCCAGCATGGTGTCTCCTGCCCTATATTCACCTCATGTAGTCACTTAACAATGTATTTTATCAGCTCCATAGTAGTGCTTTACCCCAAACACCCCCTAAAATGTTTGGAAATGTTATTTTTGATTTAAATTCAGGCAAAGTGCCAGAGGCTTTTTTTTGTGGTGTCCCCAAATTTTTTTTAACCCTCCCCCCAACTGCTAAGTCAGCTGATCCCAATTCTCTATCTATCCTCAATCATCTATCTGCTAACTTTGCCAAACCCATACACACTATACCCACCTCTTTACTGGTCAGATTTAGGGATGAATTCCCCAAAGCATGTAGTGCAAGGGCCTGCCTGTATACTTTCCAATGGTACTGTTTAAAGTTTTTGTATCCTATTATTATCTTGATAGGTAATAGCAGAATGTTCAAATGTCCTCAAATGTGTACAGTGTGTATTTATATCTTTGTATTATGACACTTCTTACCTGTCCAGTGGTCTGCCAATAGTGTAACTAAGGAGGGGCTGTTCCAAGTAATACCCTGTATTTAGGCATTCATCTCTCAATGAAGTGAAGAGGGTTACCTGTCCAAGAGTTCCCCCCTCCATATAATGTTAGAAATGGCCCATGAGAGGGGGGGAGGGGGAATATGATAGGTGTACCTTATACTTTGGCCTTGTTAAATTCCCCTTAGTAAATGCTATCTGGAGGTTGCCCCATAATGTTTGTGTCTAATCTGCTTGCCATGTTTCTGTGAAAAAATAGTAAGGTTTATTTTTTTTTCCTCAACAGTTTCCTTCAACACCACAGGAATGGCAGACTGTGGCCTCCCACTTTGCCCAGTGGTGGGACTTTCCTAACTGCGGAGGGGCAATTGATGGGAAACACGTCCACATCGTCCCACCACCCAACTCGGGGTCGTACTATTATAATTACAAGGGGTTTAATAGTATAGTGATGTTGGCGGTGGTGTCGGCTAATTACGAGTTCTTGTATGTGGACGTGGGGAAGAATGGCCGGATGTCCGATGGTGAAGTGATCGCCCAGACGGAGTTCTACAGGCGTCTCCAGAATGGCAGCTTGGACTTGCCACCTCCAGAGGACAATGTTGAAGGTCTCCCATTTGTGTTTGTTGCTGATGAAGCATTTGCGCTGGGGGACCACCTGATGCGGCCATTCCCGATGAGGACCCTCACCCCGGAACAGAGGGTTTTTAATTACCGGCTGGCCAGAGCCCGAAGAGTGGTGGAGAACACATTTGGAATCCTGGCCAGCCGGTTCCGATTATTTCTGACACCCATCCATATGGCGGAGTATAAACTGAACCATATAATACTTGCCTGCTGTGTTCTCCATAATTTTTTAAGAAAACATTCAGCCAACTATGCTGGCTCAGTTGGGCCTGAGGCCGGAATCCCTAATCCATCAACACTGACGGCGCTTGAAAGTGGCCGTCCTGGCTTGCCCTCCCTGAATGCCCGTGATGTCCGGTTACGCTACCTGGAATTCTTTGCGGGTAGGGGGGCTATGCCCTTAGGAAATAACCCCCATTTTTGCATAAAACAGCAATTACATCACCCCAAAAGTGTTGTAGTGTTGAGACAATAATCCACACATTCTTGAGTAAGGCACTTTTTTATACGTGCACAATCACATGTGCATTTCCCAAAGGTTTTTAAAACAAACCAACATGTTTGTTGTATAACAATGTTTGCAGTAGCATTATGAAAAATCAAAATATTCATTTCAGATAAAACAGGCCTGTGTAAAACCAACAAGAAAGCCAAAAAACTTGAACTTACAAAGTTCACATTAGGTAAAACCGGAAGGCTATATCAGACATCAGTATTTAGGAACTGGGTTTGATATAGCGTTCAGATGGGGGGAAATCACCCCTGGAAAAGCCAAATTTGGAAGATGCACACCAATTTACGAATGTCAACATGTGCTATCTGCCATCAGGGGGAATCAAGGGACGTGTTTGGGGGGAGCAAGCCCTTCCTCAACGCTACTTTATAATTGAGGAAGGGGTTGCACCCCCAAAACGCGTCCATTGATATCCCGTGATGGCAGATAGCACATGTTGGCACACTGTGTGCATCCTCCAAATTTGGCTTTTCTAAACATTTAAAAAATTTTGGTACGATAAAACAGGTGATTTTGTGGGGTTTAAATTTGCCCCAAAACATCAATGATGTTATTATTTTTTTTAATAACATCACTGATTTGTTGCTGGATGTTTTGCAATTGGAGATTACACCCCATGATCTCCCCGATCAGTATCTGGGCACTTTCAGATGTAAAGCGTTCTGGATCACGATCACCTAAAAAGAGATAAAGAACAAAAAAAAAGGTCTCAAAAATCTGCCACCAGCCATCTCTTTTACCTGAGTCTGTGGTCGCAGACACTCACCTGTTGTGGTGCAAAATCTCCACCACATCTTCTTCTTCCTCCTGCTCAGCTTCTTGGGTTGGGGGTATTTCCCCTTCTTCCAGAGGAGGGGGTTTCTGGTCTCCTGGGATGAGGGGTGTCCTCCGAGTCTTTTATCACCTATGTAAAACAAAAATGGTATACTTAGCACACAGATATTTGATGGCAGAACTATAGAAATAGCAAACATTGCTCGGAAGTGGGGTACAATTGTCTATTTTAGCAGAGTTCCAAGATGTATATTTTTTATTGCCCTTTGTCAAGCTGCAATACTTTACCTGTTTGGTACAAGCTTCACAGATGTAACCCCCCTATAGTATACACTGGAGCACCTGTGTGGCCCCCCCTAATAAAAATGGTGTTCTTGTGTCCCACACTAGTGCTCCAGTGTCCAGATGTGAAAACAGCTGCTCAGTGTCCTCTCCTTACACACAATCTAGTTTGCATTTCATTCTAGTAACAAACCCATCTACACAAACAAATATTTGGCATCCAAGTAGGCCCCCAAAAATGTGTGAAAATGCATATGGCCGAAACAATGGTGTTCTAGAGGCCGAAAGAAAAATGTTTGATACGAACGAATAATGTGCCCATGAACATTAAAGTTGACCTTTTGAAACGTTACAACTAATAAAAGCATATGGAGCAAAACGAACGTAATAAAGACAGAAAGAATAGGAACACAGCACAACTACTTACTTTTTTGCAGCACTCTCCGGATCTTTCGGTACTGCTCTGGCTCTCTCAACTTCAGGTCCAACCACCGCTTCCTGAGCTGATCTTTAGACCTTCGTACCCCGAAATTCCGCTCAAGACTCCTGACCACTTTCGCCATGATCTTGGCCTTTCGGATGTTCGGGTTGGGGTAAGGCCCATATTTTCCGTCATAGTCCGACTTCCTCATGATGTCGACCATCTCCAACATCTCCCCAAACGACATATTTGTGGCCTTAAAACATCTCCTTCTGGATCGGGACGTGCCTGGATCCGCCCTTTCCTCCTCCTCCTCCTCGTTGCTACAATTAGCCCGCACCTGCTGTATGTCCGCCATCATGCTCTTCCCCCACTGCGCCGAAGGAAAAGGGGTGGGGAATACACTAGAAAGAACGTCAGGGGCGGGCGGAGTTACACGCATGCGCAGTGTATATAAAGCGTAACACGCGTGCGTATTACGTTTGATCTGTGAGCGGAGGAAGGAGCATTGGACGTGGCGATCGTAAGAACGAAGGTAAGAGACAAACTTGGGCCTATACTGCTTCTAGATTGAGGCCTATATTGTAACAAGATTAGGAGAGTTTGGTGTGACATTAGGCTTTGTCTTGTGTTGTGTCTTGCAGTGAACATGGATATGGTACTGAAAGATAAGGACTTCATTTCAGTCTTCATAGAGATGCTAAGGGAGCTGCCCTGTCTGTGGGAGATTAAACACCCCCATTACAAGAACCAAGCAAAGAGGAAGGCAGCACTGGAGCAATTGTGTGAAATTGTGAAGCAGGTGATCCCCACGGCAGACATCACTTTTTTAAAGATTTTCATTGGTGGCCTGAGGAGCACATATCTGAGGGAGCGCAATAAAGTCCTTGATTCGCAGAGATCCGGAGCAGCAGGTGACATCTATGTCCCCAGGATGTTGTACTACGACAGGCTGCACTTTCTGGCAGGCCAGACTGAACCCAGGCCATCCCTCTCCAGTCTTCCTTCCACGCTTCCTTCCCCCCCGGCTGAGGCTTCTGACGCCCAACCTGGGCCTTCCAGGCCGCATGTGGAGGAGCCCAGATTGAGCCAGGTATAGCATTCCTCTAAATATTTCTGCTTGTCCAATCAATGATGTGAACTATATGTTAGTTGGGAGTACTAATTAAGGATTGTGATTGATGATGCAAAACATTACAACTATGTCCCTTTTTCATACACAGGGAAGTCTCAGCCAGGAGGTGGCCGGGCCGAGCCGGCTGGCTGATCTGCAGGTCCCTCCATCCCCCCTGGAAACAGAAAGTGGCAGTAGGAGGAGTACCCTAGAGGAGGCGGCTATCAGATTCTTTTGTAGGGCTACAGAGGTCCTGGGAGCACCACACACCAGGCAGGAGAACATTGCTGCATTCATAGCATATAAAATGCAGAGGATGGAGGAGGGCCAAAAAGCCATGTGTGAGGCCCTCATATCTGAGGCTCTGGCGAAAGGTATGAGGGGCCAAATTACACCTCACACACAGCTTTGGGATGGTCCTCCTCCTCCTCCTGCAGGTCCTACTCCTCCTCCAGGTCCTACTCCTCCTCCTGCCACATCTCCAACTGCACAGCCACAGCCCGGAAGGAAGTGTGAAAGGAAGACCAGAGAGTGATTGCCCTGGATCCAGTCTGGTCGGCCAAAAGATGCAGCCTCTTGTGGTACCACAGCCTGCGAACACACATGTCATCTGCTGCTTTCCAAGTCTCTGTGAATCCCGGACCAGACTGCCCTCCCTTACATATGGACTCCTCAGGCCACCAATTTTGATGTTTAAGAATTGATGTCTGCCGTGGGGGTCCCAGGCTTCACTAATTTCTGCTGTTGATCCAGTGTTGCCTTCCTCTTTGTTTGGTTCTGATCCCTTAATAAAGGATTTTTGTTTTGAATTATACTCTCCTATGTGTTTTACTTCAAAAACGACAGTTGGTTTGTGAGTATTCAGGTACATTTCTAATATACAATGTGAAATGAACAAGGGTCACCAACAACAAACAATCTCCTTGAGATTAAATAATAAAAGATATCAATGGTGTTGGGGTAACTTGACACACAAAACACACACAAAAATATTCTGGAGTAAAAATAAAAATAACATTGAACAAAGATCAGCCTTGGAAAAAATCCAAACATTAAAGAAAAAAAAAGGCTTAAAATCAAAAAAAAAAAAAACATAAAAAATATAAAACTGTCAGATGTGACAACTAATAACAATATATTCAGGGAATCCCACTAAAAAAACACAAATAAAACTTTGTGAGAAGTGTGTGTGAATATGAGCAGCAAAACTACTTCATTCTTGTCACATTATAAAGAAGAAGAGAGTGTGCTGTATTAAACCATTTTTTACATTGCAGCGTGACGAAAGTGCTGTATCCATTGCGAACGCTAAGTTTACCAGAACGAGCTGTCCCGTGTCGGAATTTCTTCTGAGCATGCGTGGCATTTTTTGCATCGGAACAGGCCACACACGGTCGGAATTGACGCGAACGGATTTTGTTGTTGGAAAATTTTATCTCCTGCTGTCCAACTTTGTGTATCGGAAAATCCGATGGAAAATGTCCGATGGCGCCCACACACGGTCGGAATTTCCGACAACACGCTCCGATCGGACATTGTCCATCGGAAAATCCGACCGTGTGTATGGGGCATAAGTGTTGGAGTGTTTTTCCAGTTACTGAGTATTAGGGACTGAGCAACCAAAAGTATGTGTGTCACTACATGTCTCACCGAGTAGGGGAATCTTTCTAGTCCAATTAGTAATATAGCTAGTTTAGGGTCTGGGGGTGTTATAATGCCTGTAATTTCCCCTAAAAGTTTAAAGATGTTGTTCCAGAAGCTGGTGACGTTAGGGCAGTCCCAGAACATATGGAGAAGATGGCCTTTGTTTCCACATTCTCTCCAACATAAAGGTGAGGTGTTGTGAAATATTTTTGAGAGTCTAGAAGGGGTGTAATGCCAGTGGTGTATTATCTTGAGGGATGTTTCCCAGTGTGTGGTGCAGTGTGATACAGTTTGTATGGTCTTAAACGCGAATTGCCATTGATTATCAGTAATTGAAGTTTTCATGTCCATATCCCACCTAAAGTGTGTTCTGGATTTTTGGAACTTTGTTTTCCCCTGAAGCATATTATAGTATAGAGATATTCCTTTGTTATGGAATGATCCTCGGGTTAGGTGATGCCATGCTGGGGTTGGCAGGTGGATATTGTTCCACGGGTATTTGTGTGTTAAGTGAGCTACACGTAAGCAGGTGAAAAGCATGTTATGTGACATGTTGTGGTCCTTCATTAAGCAGGCTGCAGATTTTGGTCTTTTGTTATGGTATAAGTCTTGTACACTGTTGATCTTTTTAGAAGGGAAGCTTTTCAGGGATATCATTGGAATATTGGCTTCAACCACACTTAAAGGGAGTATATAGTCTATTTCTCTACTATCAGTGCTATGACGAGATAAAAGGAATCTCCAGGCTTTGAGTGATATGCTGATAGTGGGGGGTATATTCTTGAGATTCCAAGGTATCCAACTATCACTAATTAGGATCGCCGGTAGGTCTGATATAGGGGCTAAGGTTTTTCAATCTCCACCCACAGTGGTACTTCATTGGAAGAAAACCAGTATTTGAGTTGGTCTTATCTAGTTGTCCACATATAATCATGAACATCTATTAGTCCCGCCCCTCATGCTCGTTTGTGAGGAAATAGAGTAGCTTGTGAGCATCTTGCTTTCTTTGTGCCCCACAGGAGTTTCCATTGGAGACTAGATAGGGATTTGAGATAATGTTCCGGGATGGTGATCGGGAGTACCCTAAAGGTGTACAGGATTTGAGGGAGGATTAACATTTTGAATGCTGCTAACCTACCCAACCAAGATATTTCGTGTTTGGCTATGTTGTTGATTTGTGTCGTTAATTTGGTTATAAGGGGTTTCAAATTAGCCTCAATTAGGGATCTGGTATGGTTAGTAAGTGTGATGCCTAGGTATGGTATTCCTTTGGAACTCCAAGTGTACGGGAGTGATTGTTGTAACGTGTTACGGTTTTTGGTGGTCACACCAAGGTCCAAAATGAGGGATTTGGAGCAGTTCACCCTATAGTATGATACATTCCCAAAGGAAGTTAGTATTTCATGCGCTGTGGGGAGTGATGTACTCGGATTTGTCAAAAATAATATCACGTCGTCAGTGAATAAGTTGATAAGGTGTGTGGTAGTTCCAAATTGGAAACCAGTTACACATGTATGTGATCTAATGGCCTCCGCCAGGGGTTCAATCATGAGATTAAAAATCGTTGGTGATAAGGGACAGCCCTGGCGAGTTCCATTTGTTATTTGGAAAGGAGTAGAAAGCATCCTGGACGTGTACACCCGAGCCGAGGGACAGGAATACAAGGCCAGAATCGCATTCTGTATATGGCCACTAAAACCATATTTAGATAAAGTCATTGACATGTATTGCCAGTTCACCCTATCAAACGCCTTCTCTGCGTCTATGGAGAGCAGCAGAGAAGGCGTTTTTGTTATCTCGGCATGATGGATGATGTTAATTATTCTCCTCGTAGCATCTGAGGTTTGTCTCCCCCTCACGAAGCCCATCTGGTCTTTTTGGATTAATGATGGAATATAAGTAGTTAATCTTTTGGTCATTAGTTTGGCATAGATTTTAATATCGAAATTTAAGAGAGAGATTGGGCGGAAATTGGATGGCGTGGTAGGGTCTTTACCTGGTTTGGGTATGGTAACTATATACGCTTGTAGCATCTCTGGGGGAAATGTTGCTGTGGTTGCTGCTTTTGTAAAGACTGTTTGTAGGTGCGGTGTAAGATGTGATTTGAATGTTTTGAAGTATTCGTTAGAAAACCCGTCAGGTCCGGGTGATTTGCCATTTGGCAGTGTTTCTATAGCTGCGGCTATTTCAGTTGTAGTGAATGGGGAATTTAAAGTAAGGAGTTGGGATTCCGATAGTACTGGTAATTTTAAATTTTGGAGGAAGTTTTGGATGTTGTCGTGGGTGGGTTGGCATGTAGAGGGATCGTCTTTAATGTTGTATAGGTTGCTGTAGTAGTCAGCGAACTGATTAGCTATGTCTTGCGGGTTTGTAATTTTGTGTTTGAGAGTGGGGTGTATCAGATGGGCAATTCTCATTTTGGTTTTTGCTGTTTTCAATCTATTGGCTAAGTATTTACCTGCTCTATTGGCATTGGCATAGGATTGTAATTTCAGACGTCTAAGGTGATAGTCATATTGTTGAGATAGGCTATTTCTGAGGTCATCTCTTAAAGCTGATATTTTTTGGGTAAGAATGACATTAGGTTTTTGTTTATTTTGTTCTGCTAAGGTGTGGATATCTTTTAAGATTGAATCAATATGGGCATTATGCCTTTTTTTTTCCCTTGCTCTGATTTGTATGAGTATACCTCTCATGTACGCCTTATGGGCGTTCCATAAGGTGAAAGGGTTTTCAACAGTTTCCACATTATTTAGAAAGAATTCTCTGATATGTTGGGAGATCTTTGTGGAAGTTCGGGGATCTTGTATCAATCTTACATTGCTACGCCAGATGGGTGAGGAGGAGGAGACAACCTGGTCATTGATGGTGATAGTAATAGCAGCATGGTCAGACCATGTTATGTCATGTATCTTCGCACATGAGATATTCTGTAACAGCCACTTGTCTGTCAAGAATAGGTCAATGCGAGAGTATGAGCAATGCCTGTGGGAAAAAAAGGTATAATCTCTTGCGTTCGCGTTCAAACATCTCCAGACATCGTACAGTTCTGCTTGGTGTATTATTTTGCTCAGGTAGGAGGAGCTGTGTGGTTTTAGAGCAGACGTATCCATTTTGGAATCCACTATAAGGTTGAAGTCACCACAGACAATAAGATTGCCATATAGATGATTCTGCAGTTTCTTGAAAAGTCTATTGATGAAGCGGGTTTGATGTGAGTTCGGTGCATATAGGGAAACTAATGTATACGGTTTTGAGTTGATGTCTCCTGTCAGGATGATGTATCGGCCGTTGGGATCAAGGATAATGTCCTTTTGTTGAAATGATACAGTATTCCTCAGTGCTATTAATACTCCACCTTTTTTCTTCTCTGGTGTACATGCCATGAATACGTGTGGGTAGTCTTTGTGTGAACATTTAGGAGCCTTTGTGTCTTGGAAGTGGGTCTCCTGTACACATAAGACGTCTGCTTTATGTGTTTTGGCTTCCTTCCACATGGAGCGTCTCTTTGTGGGGTGGTTGAGACCCCTAGCGTTTATGGATAAGCAGTTAATGGGCATTGGAGGGTAATTGTGGTGTCTTGCTGCATTATGAAAAGTAGGTACTCACTGTGGCTGTAGTAGAAGATCAGGTAGAAGATGAGTGTGCCATCTTCGTCTAGATTTGGATGGATGTGTGCTGCCGGATGGCGTGCTTCAAACATATAATAAAAAACTAAAAGCGGTGAAAAAAAAAACAATGTTATTGAAATGAGTTTGAATTCAATAAGAAAGGGATCCATAAACTGATCCAAAGGCAGATGTATCTGCTGCAAAGAATAACTGGAGGTAAACAGGGTTACCAATCATGTAACCCCTGTTGTCCGGAGAGATTTGAGTTTTGCGTAACGTTTTATCTTCAGCCACTTCCACCAGTAGCTTTCCTTGAGGAGCGTTTGCGGGAGACCACTTGCCAGTCCTCTTGTAGTGGGCTAGGTGCGGGGCCTTGGGAAGTTGAGTTGTCTGGGTCAGTTAAGATACCCCACTTGCGTAGTACTGCTACACCTTCTTCCAATGTGGATACCATAACTGATATTCCATTGTGGGTAATCGAGAGCTTGGCAGGGTATTTCCACTTATGTAATATGTGGTGGTTCCTCAGGGCCTTAGTTATGGTCGCAAGGTTGCGACGCTGTTGGAGCGTATGTCTGGACAGGTCCGGGAGAATTTGTATTTCTGCGTACTGTGGGTGCCTATCATCGGTTCTTCGGGATGTTGTGAGAATTTGTTCTTTGATATGATAGTAATGCACCCAAAGTAGCACATCCCTAGGAGTGTTTTCAGAAAGAAATGCAGGTTTGGGTATACGGTGTATGCGATCCACTATTAGATCTTGTGCTGATAAGGATGGTAGCAGAGTTGAGAATAGTGCCTGCGTGTATGGCAGTAGCTGTGCGGCAGGTATGGTTTCTGGGATCCCCCTAATTTTAAGGTTGTTCCGTCTGGAACGGTCTTCCAAATCTGCGACCTTATTTTTGAGCCATGCGATTTCTTCATCATGGTTACCATGGGCATCTACCATTGTGTTAAATAAGGAAGTGAATTCACCCATTCGCTGTTCTATATGATCCACTCTACTGCCTAAGGCCTGAACTTCTCTCTGGCAGTGGTTAATACCAGCAATTATATCAGCATGCAGGGATGCTTTTAGGGAGAGCAGCATCTCTTTGAGGATTGTGTCTGACACTGGCCTGTCAGATGTAGGGAATGCTGCTATGGGGTCCTGTGATACATGCACCGCTGTGTCTGCAGCGTTTTGAGGCCTGCTTACCTCCATCTCTGGGTCCGTCAGCGGCCGATCCGGGGATGATATCCGCTGTTTTTGCTTGGCTGGACTCCTGGTGGAGGGGCTCGAGGTGCCAGAGGAAGATCCGCTGTGTAGGTGGGAGCTTTGGTGTTGTTGTGACGGACTGGAGCGGCCGTTGTTAGTCGCGGCCTGCGGCTCCGTTTGTCTTCCTGAGGCGCCGGCGCCATTTTGTGGCGGCTTGCGCCCTTTGAAGAAGTCCTGCATTTTTTGTAGATTTTGTGGGTTTTTCCTGTGCCTGGGCATCGCGCCGTGCACAGCGGGCCCCCGTGGGTCCGTGGACGCTTTTTGCGGTTCAGATGGGGTCGGTGGAAGTGGATGATTGTGGATTCTCCCTGGCGGCCGAGCGGAACTCTCTAGTTAAGCTTCCATGCTGGAGCTCGGTCGCCACGCCCCCCCGCGCCCCCCAAAAATTTTGAGCACCAGCTGCCACTGCTCCCGCTGCTGTCAATCAAATCCAGTGACACAGGAGCTGGGGCGGGGCCAAATCCTGCTATCTGTGTCAATGGACGCAGCAGCAGGACTCGGGAGCACCCCCGGACAAGTCCCCCCATGGAACATGGCTCTCCGTGGGGGCACTTGATGAAGAGGAGGAGCCAGGAGCACTGCCGGGGGACCCCAGAAAAGGAGGATCAGGGCTGCTCTGTGCAAAACCCTTTCACAGAGCAGGTAAGTATAACATGTTTGTTATTTAAAAAATGAAACATTTACAATCGCTTTAAGCAAAGGCAACAATGGGCACATCCTACAGCCACAACAGGAGTAAATATCTCCTGAGGGAATCCCTAGCTATCACCATGATCCCCAGAACTTGTGTCTCCAATGGAAAATTTCCTTTCTATTCCTGTTTGGATGACAACCCAAAATTTGGGATTTTCTTTCACTTTCACTTTCAATAATAACAGTTAGCAGAACAAATAGAAAGGATGAATCTACCCTAACAGAGGCATAAACAGCAACAACATAGGTTTTCTAATCTTTCGCCACTCTATCCAAAACTAGAAAGACTAGTTTTTGTATTTAGTTCTACTTTAGGATAACATAGACTTACTGCAACAATATATTTTCCTACTGTCTTGTTACTGATAGTCCAAATGAGAAATCACCCATATATACATCTAACATGCAGACTTGAGTTTATATGGTCTGTATCATTTGTGACTGTTCTAAAAGGCAATAGTATTCTGAGAAAGAGTTCAAAGTAGCCTTCTCAGACGTGTAGAATAATTGTGTTTGGCTGTTTTGAAATTCTATTGCATGCATTATTTTTTTACACTGTAGTAATTGGAGAATTATCTACTAAAGGACAAAGACATGTAATAGCTGACATTGCAAACAGTATAAATCACTATGGATGGACCCATTTTTTTCTAAAACTGGCATCGATATGTGCTAGAATACAAAGCCAATGGATACAATGACTTTTTTGGCTCCCATTGAGGACAAATGTACTAAGATGCACAAAGTAAATGAAGTTGATTATCCCTCTATACTATATAGCTTAGTGTAGATCATTTTTTTTCTACAGATGTTCAATTCAGTTTTGTGGCATGTAATGTTCTTTAGTATTAATGGCATCTCTATCTAGCTTGTAATGGCAGCCATGAATGGAAATGAAGAAATGCATGTCAACAAACATTGCATCTCATTCAGGGTTTAGGCATGCACAGTAAAAAATAATTCCCTGCAATAAAAAAAATGCTTTGCTCTAACATTACATTTATAGCCTGCACAGTTTGGTAAATAGCGGAACACCTATTCTTTGCACAGATTAAATTTTGATGAGTTCATGTAACACCATTTAGCTAATGAGAAGAAAACTCATAGACTGGCAGCTTAGCGTGTTATAATTATATTTGTAGATGTTAATTTGTTTATTATGATTTCATATTCACCTGTTCTTTGATGACCTGTGATGAGATCTAAGAAGGACATGATAGATTAAAGCTGACCTCCAGGCATATCACTAAATGCACAGAAGAAATACACATATGAGAATTGTTTTACCTGCCAAAGGAATTGTATTTCTCTATATCCAGTGCTTCAATTTACACAGTTCTTGAACACAGCATGGCCCCACCTAGCAAGGCACAAGACTTGGTTTTTCTCTTCTTCACCTCGGTGTTGCTAACAGGTCTTGTTCCTGCCACCTACACTGTGACTGGATAGTAAAGGGAAAAGCATCCAATTAATAAGCTTATCTCTCTGTTAGTCTGCCAACCTATTGGCTATTTGTGCTTCCTTTCCTGCCACTAGCCTAAGTGCTGTTGTATAAAGACTGCAATAGGTCAAATTCAGGTACTGCTCGTACAAACTCTAACATGGATTAATGTATACAGAGTTCCATTAAAAGAGAAGCATGGGATTTTTTTTTTTAAATTATACTTACCTAGCTGCATGCAGCATCGGTTCTATGATGCATCTGTCCCCCACCAGCTCTAACACTGAGAGACACATAATCAAACACTGCCCATTGCTTAGTTCTCACAGCTCCGTGAGCAGAGAGCTGGTGACTGTAAGTCCTGCTCTGCTCCCCTCGCTTACTGGAGTGCTGGGCTGTGAGGGAGTGGCTGGCTCAGGCTCTCAGCGGCTTGGTGAAAGGCTGAGTTGGGTGCTGGTCCAGGCATGTGGGTGGATCCCAACCCTATGGCCATAACCTTTCCTGAGCCTGGACCGTCTCTGTGACGTCAGCTGACAACGGGTCACAGGAGTGCAAAACAAACTGCAGTCCTGTGATCCATGGGAGAAGTACAGCCAAATAAGGTTTGGCTAAACTTCTCCTTTAATTTGTGTGTTTTACATCAGCCTGAAGTTCAGCTTTAACAAACAACAACCCCCAACCCCCAACCCCCCAAAAAAGTGTATTTCCAATTATTTATTATGTGTATGTAAACCTTTTGTGCAACAGAATCCCCCCTGCAACACCCCCCCCTTATAATTACCTGAGCCCATTCATGATCCAGCACTGTACATGGGAGCTCTGTCCCTCCTCTCTGGGCAGATTGATAGCAGCAGGAGCCATTGGCTCCCTCTATTGGCGATCAAATGCTGTGACGACAAGTGGGGGCAGGGCCGAGCCTCAGAGTCTGTGTCAATGGGTAAAATGGAGGGGTGTTGGTGTCTGTCTCTATGTGAGGAGTGATTTCAAAGCAGGTGTGAAAGAGGACCTAATTGATGGAGAGTGTGATGAGTTTGAAGCATTATTGGTGGAACTGTAAATGGGTGTGCGTCCTACAAAGGTTATCATTGGACTTTGTTATAAACCTCCCAGTGTTAATGAGGAGGTGGAGACTAAGCTCCTTTCACAGAAGGAAAGGGCTGCAAGGGCTGGGACAGTGATAATAATGGGGGACTCTAACTACCCAGAAATTGATTGGAGTAATGGCACTGCTGGGACAGTTAAAGGGCAAACATTTATAAACCTATTACAAGACAATTTTATGGTCCAATTTATTGAGGCCCCGTCTAGAAATGATTCTCTGCTGGACCTGGTGATCTCAAACCATGCACAGCTTATTACCAATATTCATATAAAAGAACATCTGGGTAGCAGTGACCATGATTTCATTTAATGTTAGCTGTAAGCAACAAACATGTACAGGAAAGGTAAAAACTCTTAACTTTAACAGAGCAAATTTTCCAAGAATGAGGGCTGCTCTCCAAGACTTATGCCCTGTACACACGGTCGGATTTTCCGACGGAAAATGTGTGATAGGACCTTGTTTTCGGAAATTCTGACCGTGTGTGGGCTCCATCACACATTTTCCATTGGAATTTCCGACACACAAAGTTTGAGAGCTTGCTATAAAATTTTCCGACAAACCCAACAAAAACCAACAAAATCCGTTGACGGAAATTCCGATGTGTGTGCACACAAATCGATGCACAAAGTGCCACGCATGCTCAGAATAAATTAAGAGATGAAAGCTACTGGCTACTGCCCTGTTTATAGTCCCTACTTACGTGTTTTACGTCACCGCGTTTAGAACGATCGGATTTTCCGACAACTTTGTGTGACCGTGTGTATGCAAGACAAGTTTGAGCCAACATCCGTCGGAAATAATCCATGGATTTTGTTGTCGGAATGTCCGTTTAATGTCTGACCGTGTGTACAGGTTATTAGACTGGGAGTGAATATTGGCATTGATGAACACAGAACAGAAATGGGAATTCTTCAAAAAGACTGTATGCAAACTCATTGCAAAGTATATTCCCATGGGCAATACATTTAAGAGGCTAAAAATAAATCTCATGGCCAATGTTAAAAAAGCTATAAATAATAAGAAAAAAGCTTTTAAAAAATATAAAAATGAAGGAATGCTATTATCGTTTAGATGTTACAAAGAATATAACAGAATATGTAAATAGGAAATCAAGGCCGCAAAAATTCAAAACTAATGACAGATTGCAAAAGATAATAGGACAAACTCCCAAAAATTCTTCAAATATATTAATAGTGAAAAGGTCAGGTCTGAGCATGTAGGCCATTTACAAAATAATCTAGAGTGGGTGACTGGGGACAAAGAGAAGGCAAATTTATTAAATACTTTCTTCAGCTCTGTGTATACAAAAGAGCATGGGGGAGTTCATATCCGTAATGGGGATTGTATTGACACAGCCCCAAATGATCCACAATGGCTCAAAAGTAATATGGTCCAGGAATATTTAGACAGAATAAAGGTGGATAAAGCACCTGGGCTAGATGGCATCCACCCATGGATCCTAAAAGAATTGAGCTCTGTCATTTCAAAGCAATTGTTTCTCATTTTTAGGGACTCGTTAATGACTGGAATGGTACCACTGGATTGGCATAGGGCCAATGTGATGCCCATGTTTAAAAAAGGATCAAAGTCTTTACCAAATAACTATAGACCTGTTAGCTTACCTTTTATAGTCGGGAAAATACTGGAGAGTTTAATAAAAGACCACATACATGAGTTCTTGCGGGAAAAAAAATATTTTAAGCAATAGACAGCATGGATTCATGAAAGACAGAAGTTGTCAAACAAACCTGATTTCTTTTTATGAGGAGGTAAGTAAAACCTTGGATAGAGGGATGGCTGTGGATGTGGTATATTTGGATTTTGCAAAAGCGTTTGACACAGTTCCCCACACATGGCTCATGTGTAAGGTAAAGTCTACAGGCTTGGAAAGATTTGTTTGTAAATGGATAGAAAACTGGCTAAAAAATATTCATTCTTACTCTGAATGGTCTAAGGTTCTTAGTGGTGTACCCTAAGATTCAGTGTTGGGACCCTTACTTTTTAATATCTTTATAAATGATATAGAGTCTGGGATTAAAAGTACCATTTCAGTATTTGCAGATGACACCAAGATATGGAGTGGAATAACGTCCTTACAGGATGTCTCCAACTTACAAGCCAACCTCAATGCACTGTTTAATTGGGCAACTGTGTGGTAAATGAGGTTTGATGTTGATAAATGTAAAGTTATGCATTTGGGGGCTAATAATATGCATGCATCATACATACTAGGGGAGTACAACTGGGGGAATCTATAGTGGAGAAGGATCTGGGGGTTTTGGTAGATCATAAGCTTAATAATAGCATGCGATGCAAAGCTGCGGTTTCCAAAGCGAGCAAAGTCCTTTCTTAGTAGAGGTATGGACTCCAGAGAGAGATATAATTTTGCCCCTGTACAAATCATTAGTAAAACCTCATCTGGAATAACATATGCAGTTCATGCAGCAGTATATACAGCACCAGTTCTCAAAAAGGATATCGGGGAACTGAAGAAAGTACAGAGGAGGGCGACCCAACTGATGAGAGGAACTCAGCGATGAGGAAAGATTAACTCAGCAATGAGGAAAGATTAAACTCAGCGATGAGGATAGATTAGAGAAACTGAATTTATTCTCTCTTGAGAAGAGGTGGTTAAGGGGGATATGATCAACATGTATGAATACAAGTTATTCACTTTAAAGAGGAGGTCTGCCCACGCCTGCAAAAATTAAATGCCAGCAGCTACACTTTCTGTCCTGGAGTCCAGCGATGTTGGTACTGCAGCTGATGTTTCCATCAGCTGTCGGGTGCTGCCCCTGCCATTATGGGTAAGGGAACCCGGCAGTGCAGCATTACGGCTTCACGCTGAGTCCCTACTGCTCATGTATGAGGTACCGCTGTGCTCTTCTACTGCCCCGGCGGGGGAAAGGAGAAGGAGCCGAGCCACTGGCGTAATTCACCGTGGCCTGGACTCCCGGAAGTGGGGACAGGATACCTGTCAAAGACCGGTATTTACTCCCCCCTGAAAGTGCCAAATGTGGCACCGGACGGGGGGGTGGAGACAAATGAGCGGAATTCCACTTTTGGGTGGAACTTCACTTTAAGATCATCACAGAGGACAAAGGTGGACTCTTTACATCTAGAGGAAAAAAGATATCATCTCCAAAATACGGAAAGGTTTCTTCACAGTAAGAGCTGTGAAAATGTGGAATAGACTCCCTCCAGAGATGGTTCTGGCCAGCTCAGTAGATTGCGTTAAAAAAGGCCTGGATTATTTCCTTAAAGCAGACTTCCACCCAAAAGTAGAACTTCCACTTATGTGATTTGATCTGATATCTGATGTGGAAACATTGGCTGGGGTGCTGGCATCGCTGGATTCCAGAACAGTTAAGTGTCCTAACATTAAAAGTCAGCAGCTACAGTATGTGTAGCTGCTGACTTTTAATTTTTGGAGGGGGAGGCCGGAACACCGCTTTAATGTACATAATATACAGTAACTGGGTACTGACATTTTATAGGTAAAGTTGATCCAGGGAAAATTATATTGCCTCTCGGGGGATCAGGAAGGAATTTTTTCCATTGCTGTAGCAAATTGGATCATGTTTTGCTGGGGTTTTTTGCCTTCCTCTGGAGCAACAGTGGGTGAAGGATTGTGTACAGTGCCTTGAAAAAGTATTCATACCCCCTGAAATTTTCCACATTTTGTCATGTTATAACCAAAAACATAAATGTATTTTATTGGGATTTTATGTGATAGACCAACACAAAGTGGTGCAGAATTGTGAAGTGGAAGGAAAATGATAAATGGTTTTCAATTTTTTTTTACAAATAAATATCTGAAAAGTGTGGCGTGCATTTGTATTCAGCCCCCTTTACTCTGATACCCCTAACTAAAATCTAGTGGAACCAATTGCCTTCAGAAGTCAGCTAATTAGTAAATAGAGTCCACCTGTGTGTAATTTAATCTCAATATAAATACAGCTGTTCTGTGAAGCCCTCAGAGGTTTGTTAGAGAACATGCATCATGTAGACTAAGGAACACACCAGAGGATAAAGTTGTGGAGAGGTTTTTAAGCAGCGTTAGGTTATAAAACACATATCCCAAGCTTTGAACACCTCACAGAGCACTGTTCAATCCATCATCCAAAAATGGAAAGAGAATGGCACAACTGCAAACCTACCAAGACATGGCCATCCACCTAAACAGACAGGCCGGACAAGGAGAGCATTAACCAGAGAAGCAGCCAAGAGGCCCATGGTAACGCTGGAGGAGTTGCAGAGGTCCCCAGCTCAGGTGGGAGAATCTGTCCACAGGATAACTACTAGTCGTGCACTCCACAAATCTGGCCTTTATGGAAGAGTGGCAAGAAGAAGTCAATGTTGAAAGAAAGCCATAAGAAGTCCCATTTGCAGCTTGCGAGAAGCCATGTGGGGAACACAGCAAACATGTGGAAGATGGTGCTCTGATCAGAATAGACCAAAATTGAACTTTTTGCCCTAAACGCGAAACACTATGTGGCAGAAAACTAACATGACACATCACCCTGAACACGGCATTCCCACCGTGAAACATGGAGGTGGCAGCATCATATTATGGCGATGCTTTTCTTCAGCAGGGACAGGGAAGCTGGTAAGAGTCGATGGGAAGATGGGCGGAGCCAAATACAGGGCAATCATAGAAGAAAACCTGCAAAAGACTGGGGCAGAGGTACACCTTCTAGCAGGACAACGACCCTAAACATACAGCCAGAGCTATAGTGGAATGGTTTAGAATCAGTGGTGTCCAAACTATGGCCCTCCAGTTGTTAAGGAACTACAACTGCCATCATGCCTAGTCATGTCTGTGAATGTCAGAGTTTTACAATGCCTCATGGGAAGTGTAGTTCTGCAACAGCTGGAGGGCCATAGTTTGGACACCCCTGGTTTAGATCAAAGCATACTCATGTCTTAGAATAGCCCAGTCAAAGTCCAGACCTAAATCCAATTGGGAATCTGTGGCAAGACTTGAAAATTGCTGTTCACAGACACTCTCCATCCAATCTGACAGAACTTGAGCTATTTTGCTAAGAAGAATGGGCAAAAATTTCACTCTAGATGTGCAAAGCTGGTAAAGACATACCCAAAAAGACTTGCAGCTGTAATTGCAGCAAAAGGTGGCTACATAAAGTATTGACTCAGGGGGGCTAAATACAAATGCACGTCACACTTTTCACATATTTATTTGTAAAACATTTTAAAAACTATTTATCATTTTCCTTCCACTTCACAATTAGGTGCCACTTGGTGTTGGTCTATCACATACAATCCCAATACAATACATTTACATTTTTGGTTGTAACATGACAAAATGTGGAAAATTTCAAGGGTATAAATACTTTTTCAAGGCACTGTATATGGGGTTGTATTTTTTGGTTGAACTAGATGGACTTGTTTTTTTTTTTTCAATCTAACTATGTAACTATGTAATGGATGCCCGTCCGCCCGCATGAGTGTCCCCATAGAAAGTGACTGCTTATGGGGGCACTTATTGAAGAGGAGGAGCCAGGAGCATTGGCGGGGGACTCCAGAAGAAGAATATCAAGGTTGCTCTGTGCAAAACCATTGCACAGAGCAGGTAAGTATTACGTGTTCATTATTATTATTATTTTTAAAGAACCTTTAATATCACTTTAAAGCGGAGTTCAACCCATATAAAAGTCAGCAGCTACAAAAAGTGTAGCTACTGACTTTTAATAATTGGACACTCACCTGTCCCACTGTCCAGTGATGCGGGCAAACAAAGCCCCGCTCCTCTCCCTCTCCTCACCTCGGCGCCGGCATTGTGACTGTGGGCGCCCGGCTGTGACTTCACAGCCAGGCACGTGCTGCACATGCGTGATCTGCACTGCACGCTGTGATTGGCCAGGCAATTTTCTGGGACCTGTGATGTATGCCAGAAGATTGCACGGAGGGAGGGGGGAGAGGTGAACTTCCTTCCGGCTCCGCGGAGCCCCGGCAGGAAGTGGGAGCTGGATGCCCCTAAAAAGAGGGTATCCACCCCCCTCCCCTATAAAAATTACATGCCAAATGTGACATGTCAGGGGGTCACCTTCACTTAAAGTGGAAGTTCCATCTTTGGGTGGAACTCCACTTTAAGGTGTATTTCCACTTTTGCAGCCAAATCGGAATAACACCTACTTTATATTTGTTACTTGTTCTCATTCATAGAGCATAAAAATTGCAGCCTACTCTTTAGATGCTATACTTCTACCAAGGCAAAATGCCTATAGAGTTTCTTTATTTATGAGAGGGCCAGGCAGCTGTGTTTGCCATAATTAACCCTGCATGTACTGTGCAAGCAGATATTTATTATCAATTGTATGTAGATTTAAACACTGTGGGGATGATTTACTAAAAATGGAGAGTGCAACATTTGGTACAGCTCTGAATCAGCTTCCAGGTGTTTTGTCAAAGCTTAATTGAACAAGCTGAAGTTAGAAGCTGATTGGCAACCATGCGCAGCTACATTAGATTTTGCACTCTCCGGTTTTAGTAAATCAAGAAAGGGTTTAAGGTGTAATGGATGGGCTTCTTGTATTACATGTTAATGAGAATAGACTCACTTCAATATTGTTCAAATAAACTTTCAGCCATGACACTTTCTCCTAAAAAACATCTAAAAGATAAAAACATATTTTGGCCCCTTTTACGTTTATGCAGTTTTGCTGTGCCTTTCCAGGGCAACAAAAGCACATGAGAACTATTCCCCATTAAATTCTATATAATTGTTCACAATGCAGGTGCTTTGAAAAGACTTGCATGCTGCATCATTGGTGCAGCTTTTAAAAATGCACCAAAAAAGCACATTCAACATGTGCACCACACTAAGCACTGAAGCAGATCAGCAGTCAGCTATCAGCGTATATCCTTACTTCCTCTAATAGGGCTCTATGCAACCTTCCTGAAGACCTATAGCCAGCCTGGGACATCAAAGACTAACATCCCCTACCACCATCATCAAGCTTTTGGATTCTCTTTCTCCCTGATTTCAATATTTGGGAAGATGAGATAGACTAACATTCACATATCCAGAGGAAAATAGAGGTCCAAAAGCTATTATGAAGGGTGTTTTATTTACATGGCATAACTAAAGCTGTCCATACACTACTCAATGTTTGAATGAAAATTCTTACAAAAATTCTTAGTACATCTAATAGCTTGAAAAATGTTATTTGAAAGTACTTCAAAATGTAGTTTACTTTTAACATTTGATTTGGAACAAATGGACTTTACCAAACGAAAACCACATACACTGTAAGAAATTTGTTCATGTGCGAAAAACTTTCCATCCTGTTTCTTTTAATTATTAATCCCTGTGGTTGAAAATGAAAATGGATTTGACTCCACTAATGTTTAGAAAATTGAACAAACGTTATTAAAAGGAAAAAAAATCTTCATTAAATTCTACTAATGTATATCCAGCTTTAGAAAGCTTGCAGTGACCAAAGTAAATTTACTAAAATTACCAAAAATCACTTTATCCACAAATTTGCAAGGATAATCCTTACATACTTGAAGAGATTAGTGTCATATATCCGACTAGCAAATACGATAACTATAGCAAAACAGTGAAAACAGACCACAGTTTCTACCATTTATTTTTAAACATAGCTTATATTGGATAACTGTTAATGACAAACTGATCAGTGTACTCCACATTTCCCAAAGGAAATTTCAAAAAATAGTGGATACAGTATTCATTAGTGGACTCCTGAAGCCTGGGATGTAAGATCCTACTTAATATTCCTCTTCTCTCTTTCCCTATGTTAGTGCTTATTTTTTCCCCCTCCTTCTTGTTGCTTTTCACTCTCTCCTCTCCTTTTTCTCTTCTTCCTGGAGTGAACTACTCAGGTTCTTGAAGGGTCAGTCTAACTTAGTTTTGTTTGGAGTTGCTGTTAAGTCATCTATAGACTCTACAGGCAAGTTAGGAATACTGGGCAGAATGGTTGAGCAGAATGTCAACATAGCTAAGTATTCCGAGATTAGAATGGGAGCTTTAGCTTACATCAGGGTCAGGTGCATATTTGTGCCATGCTGTGCTCACTTGCTATGATCTTTAAATGTCCACCTGTCATCTTCACTGAAGCGTTTAGATTTGCACCTATTGTTAAACATTTCTAACTGGGAAAAATAAATCAAGCCAATAATAAGATTGAAATCTAAATATATCCCCCCTACTCAGCAAACCACAACATGCTCCCTGGGTGATGAATGATTCACTTTTATCCTTCAAACCGATCCTCAGTGAAATCCAAGAAGCTTCTGTGGAATACTTTAGACTTAATGCAGGTTCTGTCTCGTCCCCAATAATACTTTGGGAGGCTTATAAAGCTGTCCTCCGGGGTCGCGTTATTCGAATAGCGTCTCAACGCAAAAGAGAAAGGTTTCAGGCCCGACGCAAGTTAGAGCAGAGCTTGGAAGACCGCTCGGCGGCCTTTAAATTAGCTCCCACCCCTGCTAACTGCAGATCTTTAGACAAGGCCCATACAGACTTGGAGCTATGTCTGACAGACGAAGCGGACCGTTCCTTACGTTGGGCCCGACAGAAATGGTATGCCAAGGCAAACAAACCCAATGCTCAGTTGGACAATAGACTACGCACTTTTACCCCAAAATTTACCCCCATAACCTTGCGCACCCGCCATAACATCCTCACGGGAAACCCCCAGCAGGTCTTGGAAGAATTCTGCTATCGACTTACCAAACTCTACTCCCCCCCAAATCACTCTTCAACACAGGGCCTGAATGCTTTCTTACAAGAATTATCTTTACCTTCCCTATCAGAATCCCATATCTCCTTAATGGACCGAGATATACAGGTCTCTGAGGTTCTCCAGTGCATTAAGGAACTGAAAGTGGGCAAAAGACCAGGCCCGGATGGTTTTACTGCTCTGTATTATCGAAAATTTGCAGAGGTTCTGGCCCCACACCTAGCGGCTATGTATAACTCGGTCAAAGGAGGTCACCCATTTACACCAGACTTGCTGACTGCCAACATAGTGATGATCCCTAAACCAGACAAGGACCATTCTTCCTGGGCACATTTTCGGCCAATCTCTTTAATTAATATTGACATGAAGATATTGACGAAAATTCTGGCCAATCGCCTGAATTCCTTTCTACCGCGCCTGATAAAAAAAGATCAGATGGGATTCGTCCCCCGTAGGCAGGCAGGAGATGCTATTAGACGACTCCTCCAAATCCAACATATAGCTCATGAAAGGTCCTTGGAGACAATGTTTCTTTCTTTAGATGTTAATAAGGCTTTCGATACCTTATCCTGGCCTTATTTGACACAGGTCCTCACCCACTACGGTTTCGGCACCTCCTTTTTGAGTTGGGTCTCAGCCATATATCACTCACCCCAGGCTAAAGTGCGTTATTATGGATATGAATCACCTACTTTCCCTATTAAGAGGGGAACCTGTCAGGGATGCCCACTCTCCCCACTTCTATTTATACTAGCACGTGAACCCCTGGCGGAGGCCATACGCTCTCACCCAGATATATCAGGAGTAGAAGTAGCAGGCACCGCGCACAAATTGTCACTGTTTGCGGATGACATTTTATTAACCATTACTAAACCCAGAATCTTCCTCCCCAATTTATTCTCCCTCTTAGACTCCTTCACCTCATTCTTAGGCCTTTCAGTTAACCCGGCAAAATCTAAAGCGATGTCCATCAACCTTCGGGCCCCGGAACTAGAATCCCTGCAATCGGCATTCTCATTTCAGTGGTTAACCTCACTACCCTATTTGGGTATTAAACTTACTCCGAGGTACTCGGGATTATACCAAGCCAATTTTCCTCCACTTTTCCGAAAGCTGGAGGCTATGCTTGCCTCTTGGTCCACACTTCCGATTTCTTGGTTCGGCAGAATAGCGACGGTATGCATGACGTACCTCCCTAAATTGCTCTATTATTTTAGAGTTTTGCCAGTCCATGTGCCCCCACATATCATTCGAACACATCAACGTAAAATTATGCAGTTTATATGGGGCAACAAGAGACCCAGGATCAAGAGACAAGTACTTTACTAGCGCAAAACCAATGGTGGCCTTTCAGTTCCTAATCTGCAAGCATATTACACAGCTGCGGGTATCGCCCCATTATCTCACCTTCATGAGAAACAACAAATGCCACTATGGGCCACCATGGATTTAGTAGACGCACACCCAACGCCTTTAGCTTCTCTTCCCTGGCTTCCTAAAGCACATCGCCGCTCAACCATAGGTCCCTGTCTGGCTCACTCCCTTAAACTGTGGGATGCGGTTAAGTACTCAGCAGGCCTATTTTCTCCTCACCTCCCACTACTTCGTCTCCTCCACTGCCCTTTATTTCAACCAGGTTGTGATAATCCACTGCAGTTTAAATGGTGGTCTGATAACGGCTTTACAGATATCCATTCGTTACTCACCCCAACCAAGATCATCCCTTTCGCGGCTTTACGTTCCTCACATGATATCCCCCTTAGGGAGCACTACAGTTACCTGCAAATTAGGCATTTTCTCCAACAACTTATAAAATCCCATTCGGCCCCCTTTATACCATGACCTCATTTGAAAGCCTTTGTAGATCGCGCCCCCAATCCCCGGGTCTAATTTCCCTCATATATATTGCTATAATTAACTCCAAAATGCCACCATTGAGACCCTATCATCTCCAGTGGGAGGCCGAACTCGGGAAACAATTGGACCCAGAGGACTGGCAAGGTATGACTATTATGCTATCCAAATGCTCTAAGAATGTTCTCTTTTTGGAGAACACTTATAAAGTCTTTTATAGATGGTACTATACCCCGGCTAGTTTAGCAAGCTTCATCCCATCTTATTCCCCCCTCTGTTTTCGAGGGTGCTCACAGGAGGGCATATCTGGTGGACCTGCCCCAGGGTTTGCAGATTATGGGTAAGAGTATACGCACTACTACGCAACCTTTTTAATACCACTATAAAGTGGGATCCTTTTGAGGCCCTTTTATGGAAACCGATTGCAGAGCTTCTTCGTCCTGAACGCCAATTATCAGCACATATTTTTACTGCAACTAAATTGACCATAGCAAGGGCCTGGAAAACTCCGAACCTTAGCTTTGAAGCAGTTAAAAATTGTGTGAATGATATCATGGTAAACGAGAAACTTACGGCCATATTGTTGGACACACATGATAAGTTCCTCAGGATATGGCAACCCTGGGTGACCCATAACCGTCCATCAAGATTTGACCTAACGCTTCTTTCTTTATAATGAGCCTCCGTTCCCCCCATCCCAGGGTCCTCCCCTCCTTTCCCACCCCCCTCTTCTCCCACTTTCAATTTCTCTTTCCTTCTTCTTATTCAGGCCTTTGGGCTTCAGTCTACAGAGTTTCCATATTTAAGGTAACAAAAAAAGTTATTCCATACAAAGGTATGTTATCTTCTTTGAAGTTAATCAATTTAATCTGATTTAATTTCTGGTTCCTTTTTCTTTTTTTTTTTCTTTTTTTTTTATTAATGCAATGTTGCGTATTACAATAACATCTCACTATGCATCCTTTAAATGTTTATGAGTGTTTGCACACATAATATTCTGTGTTTGCAGTTTACTCTCCTTAGTATGTAGCCTGGCCTCGGCCTTGAGCTGCCTGAGACCAGGTTTAAATTCTTGAATGTCAGTTCTATCTGCCAGACTCTGGCAGCCTTATACCTGTTAATTCATGATGTATGCATCATTGTTTTGTACTATTCTGTTGATATATATTTTCAATAAAACTCTTTGTACAAGAAATCTAAATATATCCCTTACTAGCCACAAGGAAGACAAATCCACTTTGTGTGCACCAAATGCCTTTTTGCGCCTATATATTTCCTTGTAAACATAGCAGTGGCATCAACACTGTGCAGCACATAGCCTGTACCAAAGAGATCTAAGAGCTTCTTCATACCAGCCATCTGTGTGCCTTATAGAATGGAGAGATGTGACATGAACAAAATCACTGAAGAGACACGACCAGCATGTTTAAGGGCCAAGGTTCCACTTTACACTAAGTGGTATTAAAAAACCAAAGCAAAGGGCAGTTGGAGTATGTTGCAAGCCTGTCATTAAAGTACAACCAATGCCAAATCTTTTTTTTTTTCCATTTAGGGTAGTCTAGGGAATAGTGGAAAAGCCCTGTCAAGCTTTTCCCATCTGTGTACAAACAACTGGAAGTGAGTGAAAATCTCCTCTTAGACAGTTGTCACTGGAAAAGTGTCCCTATTAAAACAGTTCCACACTATTCTTGTTCTCGTGGCAATTCAAATTTAATTTTTTCCCCTCACTTTCATTCCCAGCAATGACTTTTGACTTTAGATATTAAAACATAGTGACTGCTAAAGTGAAATACTAGAATTGCTGTGGTGGCATTGCTTTCAGTATTTTTTTCATTGCAAATGTGGACAGCCATGGCATTTATCTGCTGGGCTATGTGATCTTTATGGATTGGGGGGTGCTGAGCTGTTTGATAAGCCACAGCACTTAGAATGTGTTTCTTATGTCATCACAGTCTTGTTACCATAGAAGTGTTGTTATAGATCATACAATTGACTGCTGTATTTATAAGCAGGTGCTTACTGAGGTAATAGTGTTGGATGTGTTAAATAGTTCCTTGGTTAAGTGTATTTTATGGTAGATAAGTTACGCTGGTTAGTTGATGTGCCCAGCAGAAGTGGTGCTCTATGAGAGGTAAAGGTTAACCTTGCTGTTCAGAGGTGCCCAGGCTTTTATGAGAAGTACCGCCCTCTGCTGGACAACGCATATAAAGGGCGTAACTGTATCTAAAACACATTGTTTTTTTCTGTTCTCTGCATGGGAAGAGATGGAGAGTGCTGCTGAGGATACAATTGCCACTTTGATACCTTTACCGCCCCTTGTAGGAGTACAGCTGGGGCTCCGAGGGACATGGACTTTGCTGCTAAATGGACTTTCTCTTTTAATGCAGGTATGACTTCCTCATAGGGCACAAGGAACCACTAGGGACACACTGAGATGGAACTTAGAGGACTTTGTACAGGATTGTGTATGGAAGATGTTTCTGAGAACTGTTCATTAGTTACATTTAAACACATCAGTAAAATAACTTTGCTGTTAAGTCAATCTGCTTAGTCCAAATTCATTAAAGGGGTGCATTCATGGAGTATCAAAGAACTAGGGCTTAAAACAGAGAATGAGAGGAGTGGAGGAAGGAGGTATATCCATGTCTAATAGGCAAGAAGCTATCCAAGGGTAGCTGCAGAACTGTTGTTAATGACAACTGGAACAGCACCAGGTGCATAAGCAGACAGACAGACAGGAGACGAATGGCCTGGTAGCGAAGGAGATTATGAGCCTGGTTTCTTGCCTAGCAATACTGGATCTGATATCGCAGCACGGGGTGCCCTAAGATCCTGCCTGTATGTCACAGCAGAAACAAGGAGTGGAGCCTCGGGCTTAAAAGAAGCTTGTATGTGAAGTAAAATTATGGAAATGTGGTGCTCGCAAATGTTATTAAACATGTGTGACCAAGTGTAGATGAGTGCTGATGTGAATATACAAAGCAAAAAACATGTAAATAAAGTCCAAATAAATGTGCTGAATGTTCTGATCCGCAATGGGAAAAAAAATTTTGAAGTGCAATGGACCACAGACACTCCAGGACATTTCAAGTGCAGAAACGCCACCCCCACATGTGTCCCTGCTTACCAAATGGCGATGACACCCAGCTTTGCAGTCTGGAGGTCACTTGAGGCTTATGTGATGGTATCCAGAGAAGCTCAGGAGTGGTGTTGTGTACATCAGATCAAAGGATTTCTTGTTGGAATTTCTCAGCAGAATCACCAGGCACCAAAAAAGGAAATAATGGAACTAATAGTGAAAAGTACTTATTTATTCCATATACAAATGGGTACTTACAAAATAGTTAATCAAAACAGGCATGTAAAGGGATTGGAGATGGATCCGGACGTTGCTCACGGTGTGCGTTCCAGAAACCAGGAAGTGCGTTCCAAGGAGCAGGAAATGACGTCAGTGCCACCGGAAATACGTCGAAATGTTTCGCCAACCTACAGATCGTTATCATAGACCTAATTCCCAGCCCATTCGACCGTCTTAAATAGAGGAAAGGAGGAAACATCCCCCACACAGAGGACTAATCACTAGGGATGAGCCGAACACCCCCCCCGCTTCAGTTTGCACCAGAACCTGCGAACGGACCGAAAATTTGCACGAACGTTAGAACCCCATTGTCGTCTATGGGACTCGAACGTTCAAAATCAAAAGTGCTCATTTTAAAGGCTAATTTGCATGGTATTGTCCTAAAAAGGGTTTGGGGACCCGGGTCCTGCCCCAGGGGACATGTATCAATGCAAAAAAAACTTTTAAAAACGGCTGTTTTTTCGGGAGCAGTGATTTTAATGATGCTTGAAGTTAAAAAAAAAGTGAAATATTCCTTTAAATATCGTACCTGGGGGGTGTCTATAGTATGTCTGTAAAGTGGTGCGTGTTTCCTGTGCTTAGAACAGTCCCTGTACAAAATGTAATTTTTAAAGGAAAAAAAGTAATTTAAAACTGCTTACGGCTTTAACCACTTGACGACCGCCTCACGCCGATGTACGTCGGCAAAGTGGCACGGACAGGCAAAATCACGTACATATACGTGATTTGCCTTCCGCGGGTGGGGGGTCGGACCCCCCCCGTGCCCGAGGCGGTCGTCTTTTGTCCAGCGGCGATCGGTGATGAGGGGGAGACCATCCGTTCGTGGCCCCCCCCTCGCGATCGCCGCCGGCCAATGAGAACACTCCTTTGCTGCTGTATGCTAAACAGCAGCAAAGGAAGTGATGTCATCTCCCCTCGGGTCGGTATTTTCCGTTCCGGCCCGAGGAGAGAAGACATCTATGTGAGTGCACCAACACACACACACACAGTAGAACATGCCAGGCACACAAAACACCCCGATCCCCCCCCGATCGCCCCCCGATCCCCCCCCCCAATCACCCCCCCCCCCCCTGTCACAAACTGACACCAGCAGTTTTTTTTTTTTTTTTTCTGATTACTGCATAGTGTCAGTTTGTGACAGTTACAGTGTTGGGACAGTGAGTATTACCCCCCTTTAGGTCTAGGGTACCCCCCTAACCCCCCCTAATAAAGTTTTAACCCCTTGATCACCCCCTGTCACCAGTGTCACTAAGCGATCATTTTTCTGATCGCTGTATTAGTGTCGCTGGTGACGCTAGTTAGTGAGGTAAATATTTAGGTTCGCCGTCAGCGTTTTATAGCGTCAGGGACCCCCATATACTACCTAATAAATGTTTTAACCCCTTGATTGCCCCCTAGTTAACCCTTTCACCACTGATCACCGTATAACCGTTACGGATGACGCTGGTTAGTTCGTTTATTTTTTATAGTGTCAGGGCACCCGCCGTTTATTACCGAATAAAGGTTTAGCCCCCTGATCGCCCGGCGGTGATATGCGTCGCCCCAGGCAGCGTCAGATTAGCGCCAGTACCGCTAACACCCACGCACGCAGCATATGCCTCCCTTAGTGGTATAGTATCTGATCGGATCAATATCTGATCCGATCAGATCTATACTAGCGTCCCCAGCAGTTTAGGGTTCCCAAAAACGCAGTGTTAGCGGGATCAGCCCAGATACCTGCTAGCACCTGCGTTTTGTGCCTCCGCCCAGCCCACCCAAGTGCAGTATCGATCGATCACTGTCACTTACAAAACACTAAACGCATAACTGCAGCGTTCGCAGAGTCAGGCCTGATCCCTGCGATCGCTAACAGTTTTTTTGGTAGCATTTTGGTGAACTGGCAAGCACCAGCCCCAGGCGTCAGGTTAGCGCCAGTACCGCTAACACCCACGCACGCAGCATACGCCTCCCTTAGTGGTATAGTATCTGAACGGATCAATATCTGATCCGATCAGATCTATACTAGCGTCCCCAGCAGTTTAGGGTTCCCAAAAACGCAGTGTTAGCGGAATCAGCCCAGATACCTGCTAGCACCTGCGTTTTGCCCCTCCGCCCGGCCCAGCCCAGCCCACCCAAGTGCAGTATCGATCGATCACTGACACTTACAAAACACTAAACGCATAACTGCAGCGTTCGCAGAGTCAGGCCTGATCCCTGCGATCGCTAACAGTTTTTTTTGTAGCGTTTTGGTGAACTGGCAAGCACCAGCCCCAGGCAGCGTCAGATTAGCGCCAGTACCGCTAACACCAACGCACGCACCGTACACCTCCCTTAGTGGTATAGTATCTGATCGCATCAATATCTGATCCGATCAGATCTATACTAGCGTCACCAGCAGTTTAGGGTTCCCAAAAACGCTGTGTTAGCGGGATCAGCCCAGATACCTGCTAGCACCTGCATTTTGCCCCTCCGCCCGGCCCGGCCCAGCCCACCCAAGTGCAGTATCGATCGATCACTGACACTTACAAAACACTAAACGCATAACTGCAGCGTTCGCAGAGTCAGGCCTGATCCCTGCGATCGCTAACGTTTTTTGGTAGCGTTTTGGTGAACTGGCAAGCGCCAGCGGCCTAGTACACCCCGGTCGTAGTCAAACCAGCACTGCAGTAACACGTGGTGACGTGGCGAGTCCCATAAGTGCAGTTGAAGCTGGTGAGGTGGCAAGCACAAGTAGTGTCCCGCTGCCACCAAAAAGACAAACACAGGCCCATCGTGCCCATAGTGCCCTTCCTGCTGCATTCGCCAATCCTAATTGGGAACCCACCGCTTCTGCAGCGCCCGTACTTCCCCCATTCACATCCCCAACCAAATGCAGTCGGCTGCATGAGAGGCATTTTTATGTCCTCCCGAGTACCCCTACCCAACGAACCCCCAAAAAAGATGTCGTGTCTGCAGTAAGAGCGCGGATATAGGCGTGACACCCGCTATTATTGTCCCTCCTGTCCTGACAATCCTGGTCTTGCATTGGTGAATGTTTTGAACGCTACCATTCACTAGTTGAGTATTAGCGTAGGGTACAGCATTGCACAGACTAGGCACACTTTCACAGGGTCTCCCAAGATGCCATCGCATTTTGAGAGACCCGAACCTGGAACCGGTTACCGTTATAAAAGTTAGTTACAAAAAAAAAGTGTAAAAAAAAAAAAAATATGAAATAAAAAAAAATAGTTGTTGTTTTATTGTTCTCTCTCTCTCTATTCTCTCTCTCTATTGTTCTGCTCTTTTTTACTGTATTCTATTCTGCAATGTTTTATTGTTATTGTTATTGTTATTATGTTTTATCATGTTTGTTTTTCAGGTGTGTAATTATTTACACTTTACTGTGCTTTATTGTTAACCATTGTTAACCATTTTTTTGTCTTCAGGTACGCCATTCACGACTTTGAGTGGTTATACCAGAATGATGCCTGCAGGTTTAGGTATCATCTTGGTATCATTCTTTTCAGCCAGCGGTCGGCTTTCATGTAAAAGCAATCCTAGCGGCTAATTAGCCTCTAGACTGCTTTTACAAGCCGTGGGAGGGAGTGCCCCCCCCCCACCGTCTTCCGTGTTTTTCTCTGGCTCTCCTGTCTCAACAGGGAACCTGAGAATGCAGCCGGTGATTCAGCCAGCTGACCATAGAGCTGATCAGAGACCAGAGTGGCTCCAAACATCTCTATGGCCTAAGAAACCGGAAGCTAAGAGTATTTCATGACTTAGATTTCGCCGGATGTAAATAGCGCCATTGGGAAATTGGGGAAGCATTTTATCACACCGATCTTGGTGTGGTCAGATGCTTTGAGGGCAGAGGAGAGATCTAGGGTCTAATAGACCACAATTTTTTCAAAAAAGAGTACCTGTCACTACCTATTGCTATCATAGGGGATATTTACATTCCCCGAGATAACAATAAAAATGATTAAAAAAAAAAATATGAAAGGAACAGTTTAAAAGTAAGATTAAAAAAGCAAAAAAATAATAAAGAAAAAAAAAAAAAAAAAAAAAACACCCCTGTCGCCCCCTGCTCTCGCGCTAAGGCGAACGCAAGCGGCGGTCTGTCGTCAAACATAAACAGCAATTGCACCATGCATGTGAGGTATCACCGCGAAGGCCAGATCGAGTGCAGTAATTTTTCCAGTAGACCTCCTCTGTAAATCTAAAGTGGTAACCTGTAAAGGCTTTTGAAGGCTTTTAAACATGTATTTATTTTGTTGCCACTGCACGTTTGTGCGCAATTTTAAAGCATGTCATGTTTGGTATCCATGTACTCGGCCTAAGATCATCTTTTTTATTTCATCAAACATTTGGGCAATATAGCGTGTTTTAGTGCATTAAAATTAAAAAAAGTGTGTTTTTTCCCCAAAAAATGCGTTTGAAAAATCGCTGCGCAATTACTGTGTGAAAAAAAAAAATGAAACACCCACCATTTTAATCTGTAGGGCATTTGCTTTAAAAAAATATATAATGTTTGGGGGTTCAAAGTAATTTTTTTGCAAAAAAAAAAAACTTTTTCATGTAAACAATAAGTGTCAGAAAGGGCTTTGTCTTCAAGTGGTTAGAAGAGTGGGTGATGTGTGACATAAGCTTCTAAATGTTGTGCATAAAATGCCAGGACAGTTCAACACCCCCCCAAATGACCCCATTTTGGAAAGTAGACACCCCAAGCTATTTGCTGAGAGGCATGTCGAGTCCATGGAATATTTTATATTGCGACACAAGTTGCGGGAAAGAGACAAATTTTTTTTTTTTTTTTGCACAAAGTTGTCACTAAATGATATATTGCTCAAACATGCCATGGAAATATGTGAAATTACACCCCAAAATACATTCTGCTGCTTCTCCTGAGTACGGGGATACCACATGTGTGAGACTTTTTGGGAGCCTAGCCGCGTACGGGACCCCGAAAACCAAGCACCGCCTTCAGGCTTTCTAAGGGCGTGAATTTTTGATTTCACTCTTCACTGCCTATCACAGTTTCGGACGCCATGGAATGCCCAGGTGGCACAAAACCCCCCCAAATGACCCCATTTTGGAAAGTAGACACCCCAAGCTATTTGCTGAGAGGTATAGTGAGTATTTTGCAGACCTCACTTTTTGTCACAAAGTTTTGAAAATTGAAAAAAGAAAAAAAAAAAATGTTTTTTCTTGTCTTTCTTCATTTTCAAAAACAAATGAGAGCTGCAAAATACTCACCATGCCTTTCAGCAAATAGCTTGGGGTGTCTACTTTCCAAAATGGGGTCATTTGGGGGGGTTTTGTGCCACCTGGGCATTCCATGGCCTCCGAAACTGTGATAGGCAGTAAAGAGTGAAATCAAAAATTTTCACCCTTAGAAATCCTGAAGGCAGTGATTGGTTTTCGGGGTCCAGTACGCGGCTAGGCTCCCAAAAAGTCCCACACATGTGGTATCCCCATACTCAGGAGAAGCAGCTAAATGTATTTTGGGGTGCAATTCCACATATGCCCATGGCCTGTGTGAGCAATATATCATTTAGTGACAACTTTATGAAAAAAAAAAAAAAAAAAAAAAAAAAAGTGTCACTTTCCCGCAACTTGTGTCAAAATATAAAATATTCCATGGACTCAATATGCCTCTCAGCAAATAGCTTGGGGTGTCTACTTTCCAAAATGGGGTCATTTTGGGGGGTTTTGTGCCACCTGGGCATTCCATGGCCTCCGAAACTGTGATAGGCAGTGAAGAGTGAAAGCAAAAATTTACACCCTTAGAAATCCTGAAGGCGGTGATTGGTTTTCGGGGCCCCGTACGCGGCTAGGCTCCCAAAAAGTCCCACACATGTGGTATCCCCATACTCAGGAGAAGCAGCTAAATGTATTTTGGGGTGCAATTCCACATAGGCCCATGGCCTGTGTGAGCAATATATCATTTAGTGACGACTTTTTGTAAATATTTTTTTTTTTTTTTGTCATTTTTCAATCACTTGGGACAAAAAAAATAAATATTCAATGGGTTCAACATGCCTCTCAGCAATTTCCTTGAGGTGTCTACTTTCCAAAATGGGGTCATTTGGGGGGGTTTTGTACTGCCCTGCCATTTTAGCACCTCAAGAAATGACATAGGCAGTCATAAACTAAAAGCTGTGTAAATTCCAGAAAATGTACCCTAGTTTGTAGACGCTATAACTTTTGCGCAAACCAATAAATATACGCTTATTGACATTTTTTTTACCAAAGACATGTGGCCGAATACATTTTGGCCTAAATGTATGACTAAAATTGAGTTTATTGGATTTTTTTTATAACAAAAAGTAGAAAATATCATTTTTTTTCAAAATTTTCGGTCTTTTTCCGTTTATAGCGCAAAAAATAAAAACCGCAGAGGTGATCAAATACCATCAAAAGAAAGCTCTATTTGTGGGAAGAAAAGGACGCAAATTTCGTTTGGGTACAGCATTGCATGACCGCGCAATTAGCAGTTAAAGCGACGCAGTGCCAAATTGGAAAAAGACCTCTGGTCCTTAGGCAGCATAATGGTCCGGGGCTCAAGTGGTTAATGTAATGTCGGGTCCTGGCAATATGGATGAAAATCAGTGAGACAAACAGCATGGGTACCCCCCAGTCCATTACCAGGCCCTTTGGGTCTTGTATGGATATTAAGGGGAACCCCGCACCTAAATTAAAAAAAGGAAAGGCGTTTGGCCCCAAGGCCCTATATACTCTGAACAGCAGTATACAGGCGGTGCAAACAAGACAGGGACTGTAGGTTTGTTGTTAAGTAGAATCTGTTTGTAATTTTGAACTGGTACATTTTTAACGTGTTTAGCTCCAGCCAAAAAATCTATTTTAAGCTTTTTGGAAAACATAGGGAAGGGTTATCACCCCTGTGACATTTGTTTTGCTGTCTGTGCTCCTCTTCAGAAGATTTCACCTCACTTTTTGTCCCAATGACAAATGTTTTTTGAAAATTTGGGGTTTTTAGTGAAACAAGGATTGGTGATAAAGCATCAGTGGAAAGGAGAAACGTTTTTCCCATATTAACTCTTACAGGAGCAAATTTCCCTTCCTAGGGGTAGATTTCATCTCACTTCCTGTTGTCTCCTTCCGTTTGCAAGTAGGAGTCGTTTGTAAGTTGGATATTTGAAAGTAGGGGCCTGCCCTATATACTCAGCAGAAATTTGGGCCTTAGGTGTTGTTGTGGCCACAACACTGTAAGCCCTCACAGGGCCCTGCTGTGAAATATTAGATCAATAATTGTAATTACATGCCCCTGTTGAACAGGGGCAGAAAAATTGGGCCTTTGGTGGTGGTGGTGCTAGTGCCACAACACTGTAAGTCCTCACTCGCTCTTGGTGGGCGCAGAAACGGGCCCTGCTGTGAAATATTAGATCAAGAATTGTAATTACATGCCCCTTGCCCAGGGCCTTAGGCACTGGTGCTGGTGCCACAACACTGCAACCCCTCACAGATACTCTAGTTGGAACGCAGAAACAAGCCCTTCTGCAAAGTATTGCATCAAAAATTGTAATTACACGCCCCTGTTAAACAGGGGCTGAAAAATTGGGCCTTAGGCACTGGTGCTGGTGCCACAACACTGCAACCCCTCACAGATACTTTAGTTGGAATGCAGAAACGAGCCCTGCTGCAAAGTATTGCATCAAAAATTGTAATTACACGCCCCTGTTAAACTGGGGCTGAAAAATTGGGCCTTAGGCACTGGTGCTGGTGCCACAACACTGCAACCCCTCACAGATACTCTAGTTGGAACGCAAAAACGAGCCCTGCTGCAAAGTATTGCATCAAAAATTGTAATTACAGGCCCCTGTTAAACAGGGGCTGAAAAATTGGGCCTTAGGCACTGGTGGTGGCGCCCAGAACCAAAAATGTTCTTACAAGCTATCAGCGTGATCTTTGAGGAGGAAGAGGATAATTACTCAGGATAGTCACTCAGCATCAGCATAGGCAGTCTTTGAAGGGATCTGAGATTTCAAAAAATCTATTCGGTTACATCAGCATCAGGTGCTTCGTAGCTGGTGGTGATCCAAGACTGATTCATTTTTATGAAGGTCAGTCGATCGACCGAGTCGGTGGACAGAGGCACCCTGTGATCGGTTACAATGCCTCCAGCAGCACTAAATGTGTGTTCCGAAAGAACGCTGGATGCAGGAAAGGCCAGTAGCTCAATTGCATACTGTGCAAGCTCTGGCCAGTGATCCATCCTCAAGACTCAGTAACCCAGAGGATTTTCGGTGGGAAAGGTGTCCAAGTCAGATCTTGCCCCTAGGTATTCCTGCACCATGTAAAACAAACGCTGGTGATGGTTGCTGGAACCGATCATACCTTGGGACTGCGGACCAAAAAATTGTCTGAATCTCATCTCATCTGTCAGATGGCCACCTTCTCCACCGCTCCTTCTTTGACTGACCGAAGCCTCAGCAACACGTTGTCCAGAAACAGGAGTTTGTAACCTCACAGTCTCTGGGAACGCGTTACACAGACCTTTCTGCAAGGCCTCCCAAAGATGTTTCATCCTCTGCTCCCTCTGCGATGGCAAGATAAGGTCTACAACCTTACCCTTGTAACGTGGATCAAGGAGGGTTGCCAGCCAGTATTGGTCCTTCTCCTTGATACCACGAACACGAGGATACTTACGCAGGCTTTGCAGGATCAGGGAGGCCATGCAGCGTAGGTTTGCTGAGGCATTCGGTTCGGAGTCCTCTGGGTCACTAAGGATGACATGGTCCGCAGCCACCTCCTCCCAGCCACGTACAAGTCCATGTGTTTCTTGGGACTGATCCCTTAAAGACTGCTGCTGATGCTGAGTGCCAGGCTCCACCTCCATATTGACACAATCCTCCTCATCCTCCTCGTCTTCTTCCTGTGTGATCGGCGGGCATGCAGGAACACTGTCTGGATAAAGGGGGCCTTGAGAGCTAAGGAAGTTCTCCTCTTCCTGCCTCTGTTCTGCCTCAAGTGCCCTGTCCATTATTCCACGCAGCGTGTGCTCCAACAGGTGAACAAGGGGGACAGTGTCACTGATGCATGCACTGTCACTGCTCACCATCCTCGTGGCCTCCTCCAATGGTGACAGGACAGTGCATGCATCCTTGATCATGGCCCACTGGCATGGGGAAAAAAAACAAGCTCCCCTGATCCTGTCCTGGTGCCATAGTCACACAGGTACTCATTGATGGTCCTCTGCTGTGTGTGCAGCCGCTGCAGCATGGCCAACATTAAGTTCCACCTGGTGGGCATGTCACAGATTAGGCGGTTCTTGGGCACGTTAAACTCCTTTTGGAGGTCTGCCAGCCGAGCACTGGCATTATATGACCGGCGGAAATGCACACAGACTTTCCTGGCCTGCCTCAGGACATCCTGTAAGCCCAGGTACCTGCCCACCAAGTTAAGGATGTGAGCCAAACAGGGCACATGGGTCATTTGTCCCTGTCGGAGGGCAGAGAGGAGGTTGGTGCCATTAACGCAAACCACCATTCCTGCTTTAAGTTGGCGTGGCGTCAACCACCTCTGAACCTGCCCCTGACAGAACCTCTGCCCCAGTGTGGCTCCTGTCCCCCAAGCACACCAGCTCAAGCACCGCATGGCATCTTTTAGCCTGCATACTTGCGTAGCCCCTTGAACGGCTATGGAGCACCACTTGTTCCGAGGACAAAGCATAGGAAGAGGCCACGGAGGAAGAAGAAGAGGAGGGGGTGGAGGAGAGAGGTGTGTCACAATCATTAGTAGTGGCATTTTGGAGGCGTGATGGCGGAAAAACCTCCAACACTACTGCACCTTGTCCTGCATCCTTCCCAGCTGCCAGCAGAGTCACCCAATGCACGGTGAAACTTAGGTAACATCCCTGTCCATGCCTGCTGGACCATAAGTCAGCGGTAATATGCACGTTACCACTGACCGCCCTGTCCAGCGAGGCCAAGACATTGCCTTCCGCATGCCGGTAAAGAGCTGGAATCGCCTTCCGTGAGAAAAAGTGGCGTTTGGGTACCCACCACTGAGGAACCGCACATTCCACAAACTCACGGAAGGGGGCAGAGTCTACCAACTGAAAAGGCAGCAGTTGAAGTGCTAGCAATTTTGCCAAGCTAGCATTCAAATGCTGGGCATGTGGATGGCTGGGAGCGAACTTCTTTCGGCGGTGCAGCAGCTGGGGCAGGGAAATTTGCCTGGTACAATCTGTCGTCGGTGTACTGAAAGCAGATTGCCCACAAGTACTTGGCTGTGACACACCTAATTCTACACCTTTATTCCTCTCAGTGCAGGTCTCAGAGAGAACTGAAGGTAAAGTGGGTTTGGAGATCTCAGCTGATGAGGAGCAAGGAGAGGTCCTCTTTGTTCTTTGGTGTGGGTCTTTTAGATACGCTTGCCAATGAACTGCAGGTCAACATATGTCTGGTAAAGCAAGCGGGAGATGTTTTGGCCACGCGAGATACGCTTGAGACATATGTTGCAAATAGCAGCGGTGCGATCTGATGCACTCGTCTCAAAAAAGGCCCACACCAAAGAACTTTTGGAATAACGCACAGAGACAGCAGCGCCCTGCACATGTGGAGCTTTGGGGTGTGATGCAGTCAGTGTGCTGCCCTTAGGCTGCCCCTGGAGGGCATCCTGCCTCGTTGGTGATGTGCCTCTTCCTCCTCTCTCATATCAGGCACCCATGTTGAGTCAGTGACCTCATCATCCCCTCCCTCCTTATCACTGGAGCAAACCTGGCAGTATGCTGCAGCAGGGGGAGCATGACTGCCACATTGTTGTCCTTCTTGGGCACCCCCTCTGTCCGTGCTCATGTTACTGCCTTCATCTAGCTCAGTATCATCATCAGAGCCTTCTAAATGCTGGGCATCCTCCTGGAGCATGTACCCAACACTGTGGTCAAACAGTTCGAGGGACTCCTCAGGAGAACATGGTGGGGCTACGGAAGGAGTCACTGATGCTATTGAGCCGAGGGAAGAGGCCGCGTTGGCAGCTGCTTTGCCACAAAAAGTACCCTGAGCATGGGTGAGAGAGCATGAGGAGGATGAGGACGGCTTGGTCATCCACTCGACCAAGTCTTCCGCATGTTGCGGCACTACACGGCCAGCTGCTGAAAAAAAGGCCAAGCGTGTCCCACTGCCACGTGCTGATGAGGATGCACCGTCTCCATGACCAGCACTGTTGCCTCTAGACACAGAGCCTGCTTGCCCTCTTTTATTGGCTTGTGACTGTCTGCCTCTCCTTGTTGGCCTTCCAGACATACTAATGGCCTATAGCTGCACTAAGCTGGGATATATATATATATATATCTATATATATATAGATATATATATATATATATATATATATCTATATATATATAGATATATATATATACACTGATACTGCAGCTAGCAAAATCAACACTACATGCCTGTAGTATGAGAACACCACCAACCTTCTACAGGTAGCTTTAGCTGAACACTGTGCAGAGCTCGCAAAAAACTAACTTGTAGCTTATTTAGCTGCCTGCGGTAGTGATAGGATCAGGAAAACACCACCAACCTTTGACAGGTAGCTTTAGGTGAACACTGTGAAGAGTTCGCAAAAAACTAACTTGCAGCTTATTTAGCTGCCTGCGGTAGTTATAGGATCAGGAAAACACCACCAACCTTCTACAGGTAGCTTTAGGTGAACACTGTGCAGAACTCGCAAAAAACTAACTTGTAGCTTATTTAGCTGCCTGCGGTAGTGATAGGATCAGGAAAACACAACCAACCTTCTACAGGTAGCTTTAGGTGAACACTGTGCAGAGCTCACAAAAAACTAACTTGTAGCTTATTTAGCTGCCTGCGGTAGTGATAGGATCAGGAAAACACCACCAACCTTCTACAGGTAGCTTTAGGTGAACACTGTGCAGAGCTCGCAAAAAAATAACTTGTAGCTTATTTAGCTGCCTGCGGTAGTGATAGGATCAGGAAAACACCACCAATCTTCTACAGGTAGCTTTAGGTGAACACTGTGCAGAGCTCGCAAAAAAATAAGTTGTAGCTTATTTAGCTGCCTGCGGTAGTGATAGGATCAGGAAAACACCACCAACCTTCTACAGGTAGCTTTAGGTGAACACTGTGCAGAACTCGCAAAAAACTAACTTGTAGCTTATTTAGCTGCCTGCGGTAGTGATAGGATCAGGAAAACACCACCAACCTTCTACAGGTAGCTTTAGCTGAACACTGTGCAGAGCTCGCACTACACTAACTTGTAGTTTTAGCTGAACACTGTTCAGAGGACGCACTACACTAACTTGTAGCTTTAGCTGAACACTGTGCAGAGGTCGCACTACACTAACTTGTAGTTTACATAGTTTTACATAGTTATTAAGGTTGAATAAAGACACCAGTCCATCCAGTTCAACCTGAGTGAGTGTGGGTGTGTGTCTACAATCATCCCTATTTTTTTTAAGGTACCCATATAGCGGCACCAATTCACACAGCACTCTGCACATACATCGTACACCCACAACGGTCCCAACCCTCAAGGAGCCCACAATCCAAGGTCCCCAACTCACATTTATATACTAGGGCCAATTTTGAACAGAAGCCAATTAACCTACCAGCATGTCTTTGGAGTGTGGGAGGAAACCGGAGTACCCGGAGGAAACCCACGCAGGCACAGGGAGCACATGCAAACTCCAGGCAGGTAGTGTCGTGGTTGGGATTCGATCCAGTGACCCTTTTTACTGCTAACACCACTGTGCTGGTTAGTTTTAGCTGAACACTGTTCAGAGGACGCACTACACTAACTTGTAGCTTTAGCTGAACACTGTGCAGAGGTCGCACTACACTAACTTGTAGTTTTAGCTGAACACTGTGAGGAGGACGCACTACACTAACTTGTAGCTTTAGCTGAACACTGTGAGGAGGACGCACTACACTAACTTGTAGCTTTAACTGAACACTGTGAGGAGGACACACTACACTAACTCTAAATAGTCTAGCTGCCTGACTGTGGTACTAATAGGATCAAAAGAACACCAGCAATTTTCTTCAGGTAGCTGTAAATACTTTAACAAGACAAGCCTGCCTGTCAGTAGGAAGATAACAGGAACGGATCTAGCTAAACTGAATACAGTATATATATATATATATATATATATATATATATATATATATATATATATATACACACACACAACACTTGGGATGCATATATATATACACAATACACTGTAAGTGCAGCTAACTCACTGACTGTCCTGCCTAATCTAGCTAACTCAAATGAAATGACACTGTCTCTCTGTCTATCTAAGCACGCTGGAACACACTACACAGGGCCGCCATGCAGGCGGCCTTATATAGTGTGGGGCGTGTTCTAAACCCCCTGAGCCATAATTGGCCATAGCCACCCTGGCTTTGGCCAATTACAGCTCTCTCTACTGACGGCCCTGTGATTGGCCAAGCATGCGGGTCATAGTGCATGCTTGGCCAGTCATCAGCCAGCAGTGCACTGCGATGCCGCAGTGAATTATGGGCCATGACGCGCCACACGAATTTGGAGCGAACGGCCCATAATGTTGGCAATTCGGCGAACGATCGAACAGCCGATGTTCGAGACGAACATGGGTTCGACTCGAATGCGAAGCTCATCCCTACTAATCACCATCCACATGGGAACCATGCTGATGATGAAATGAAAAAAGGTCACTCCCACAGGCAGAGCACAGCCACTGGGAAAGACCAAAAATGTGCAAATAGCAATCTGCAAAAATGATTCCAAGGACTAAAGATGTCAGTTCTGGCTAAACCATGGAGCTCACTGGGAATACATTTACATGCAAAATTAAATAGATATACATACAAGCCAAAAAATATAATATAAAAGGAAAAACTAATATTGAAAATAAAAATAAAATAAAAATGAAAATAAAAATAAGAATAAGAATAAAAATAAATAAAAAAAAAACTAAAAATACAAATAAAGAAAAAAGAGAAAAATATAAAAAAAAATAAACATAAAAATAAAAAATAAAAATTAAAAAATAAATAATAAAAATAAAAATAAATATAAAAATAAAAAAAAAATAAAAAATGAAAATAAAAAAAATAAAAATAAAAATGGTTAAAATGGGAAGAAAAAATAAAAATACAATGGATAAAAAGTACTATATTGTTCTAAAAATTAGACAGGAAACAGTTCAGATCCAATTCAATGTTTAACCCTCGGGCTCATTGTTTTTAAACGATGGATCCACTGGGTCTCATTACGAGAAATAGCTCACTTGAGGTTATCTCCTCTCCAATGCCCCTCAACTCTGTCAATGCCACAGAAGGTGAGGCTATTGCAGTCCCTACCATGAACTAGTCTGAAATGATTGGATAAACTGTGGTGTTTGTAACCTTTTTTAATCCTATTAACATGCTTGCATAATCTCACTCCCAACGCTCTGGTGGTCCTACCTACGTATTTTAACCCACATGGGCAGGACAATAGGTAGGTAACGTGGGTAGTGCCACATGTAATACATTTTTTAATTTTATAGGATTGACCAGTGGAGAGTGCTGTAAACTCAGTTGTTTTCCTCACCCAGTGTTTAGATGTCCAACATATAACACATCTCCCACAACTGAAAAAAACCCACCTGGTCCAAAAAAGTGCATAGCTTTTTCGGGGGTCAACAACATTGGGTGCCAGCTTGAGTCATATCTTAAAGGCTTGGTGTAAATGAACTGTGGTCTACTGGGTAAAACACTGGCTAAATCGTCATCTTTCAAAAGAAGATGCCAATGCTTACGAACAATATGTTCCACTTGTTTATATTGGCGGGTAAAACCTGACATACATGCAATAACAAAATCTCTTTTGGCAACAAATCATCCCTATTTATTCCCACTTACCAAGGATAGGGTTTTGTTTAACTCACATGGGGTGTAACCTTTTTCCAAGAACCTCTTATACAGAACTTGCGCTTGTAGGTCAAAATCTTTGATTCTTGCGCAATTGCGTCTGACTCTTAGAAATTGGCTTCTAGGAATGGAACTAAGCCAATGAGGATGATGGCAGCTCCCAGGGGGGATGTAACCATTTCTGTCCACTTCCTTAAAATAGGTTTTAGTGCACAGTGTATGGTTATCCTTAAAAATTACTAGATCAAGAAAATTGATGCAATGAATGTTGGAAGTTGCCGAGAATGATATCCCATACCTATTCTCACCAATTTTTGACAAAAACTGAGAAAAAGACTCTTTTGATCCTGCCCAAATAATAATGATATCGTCTATATAGCGCTTGCAAAACTTAAGCTGTATGTGAAGTAAAAACAGCTTCCTGCTTTCCAAGAATATTATGGGCCAAAGTCAGTGGGAGTGAGGTGACTGGAATCTGTGCTGGTGAAGTTGGGTGCAGGCTCTGTGGCATCAACCAGAAATGTTGCATCAAATAAGGGAGAATCCATGTGGAGGCTTGAAGCATAGGAGAGACACTGTGCTGTGCTGCAATCTCAAGAGTTAAACAAACACATGGAGGAGTCTCGCTGTTGAAATGGAGTGCTACCATAATGATGATTTTGTGTGATGGCAGCCTTAGCGTGCCACTGGGGGTACTAGAGAGAGCTTACTTCAGGTTTCCCAGCTGAACATATTAAGCCCCACCCACATACTAATGTCATAAATGAGTTTGCAAGGACCAAAAAAAATCACTTATCACTTGCAGGAGTAAATTAGATCAATAAGAAAAATCTGTTATTGGATTTGCCAAGAGTTCTGCTGTATCACATTCAATTCCACAGTTAAATAGGGCAGAGAGTGGGGCTGTACTTAACTCTACAGCTCATGTGTATTTCATTAATTATCTAATTTCACAGGCATCAATACATAACAATAATCTACAAGAGGTACAATAAATTGTAGTGAGGCCCATGGCTTTAACAATTTGACAAACAATATGAAATGGAATAAAATGTGAATTTTAGATGCTTGAAAACAGTTTTAGTGGGAAAATACTTATGAAACAAAACCGACAGCAGCAACAGGGACTATTACAATTAGTTTGTATGTAATTCATGCTGTAGATAGAAGAATTTGGGCTTTGAGCACGAACACTGTTAAGGGAAAATATAACTTATAATGCAGAGCTGCTGTTTCAGAATCAGACATGAACAAATAGCATATTTATTTCATCAAATATCAGCCACCATGTTGTTTGTCATTATGTTTTCCTAATTCACTTACCTGAAGCAGTATGTCAAAAAAAACAGTAATTGTCTAGGAGTATTCTGATGCATACTACTAAAGCCTAGTACACACTAATAGATTTTTTCATTCAACCCAGCAGGGCTGAATGAAAAAAAAACTGACATCTCAGGAGTAGCTGCTGTACTAACTATCTGATGTAAGTACAGCGATCTCCCCTGCTGTTCTATTGTGTTCTGACAGGGGGCGTCCCCCCTGCCAGAACATTTCGGTCAGCACCCTTAACCATTGGTTGAAAGCGCTGATCAGGAGCCAATCGGCAGACCTTTTTCAGTCATGCCCCTTTGACAGAAGCTGGCCGAACAGACCGAATCCGGTACACACGGGCCAAATGACGGCCGGTTTCTATTGAACTGACCGATGCTGCCCGACGTTCGGCCTGTGTGTACTAGGCTTAAGGCAATCAAACCAGAAACCTGATGAGGCAAGACAAATGATGACTCCGTGGAAATTCTGATTGTGATTGCGCACAGAATGATGACATCATTTCAGACTATACAATGACATTGTCATACATCATGACAACTGACAACGGACAATATAAGTATTTCTAAGGTGTGGTTATTGACTGAATGGCCTCTAGTTGATTATGCAAAGAATGCTTGGCTTATCCATTTAAATTAAACCTGCTAATAGAAATGTGTCAGCTTCTAAAATAATATGAATACAAGTCCACACAAATATGAGTCTGAAGAAAGCATCAGCATGGATATACTGTAACTATATATGATCCATAAATAATTTAAATGAGAAGATTTATTTTACCACCATGTAGTTTGAACCAGATTGTGGCCATTACCAAAAACTGGAAGAAGTAACTCACCAGATCTTTAAAGTGGTTGTAAAGGCAAAACATTCTGCATGCAGCTTCCCCCACAGCCCCCCTAAATACTTACCTGAGCTTGATCCCGATCCAGCGATGTGCACGAGAACCAAGGCTCTCTCAGGTCTCTTGCTCCTGATCGGTTTAGATACAACAGCAGGAACCATTAGCTCCTGCTGCTGTCAATCAGAGCCAGTGAGGAGGGAGTGGGGGGCAGGGTCAAGTCCCGCTCTGTTTGTCTTATGGATTGCTAATAGGGCACTTGGAGGAGGGTGAAGCCAGGAGAGATAGAGAGAGAAGAGGAGGATTGAGGCTGCTCTGTGCAAAATCATTGCACAGAGCAGGTATGTATGACATTGACATGTTTTTTATTTTAAAACAAACAAACAAAACAGCAAGACTTTACTATTATTTTAAACTTCTATTTTAGAATAGGTCAACATAGACTTGTTGGTTTATATTTCCCCAGTTTCAGGAACTAAACTCTGTGGTCTTTGAGGTCATTAAATGAAGGTTTATGCAAGGAGAAAAACTCTAATGGTGTGTATAGAACTTAAACAGATTCATAATAACTTACTGTAAATATTAAACACATAAAAAGCCTTACCAACTTGTTTGAGTTGTAATGTTGGATGTCACTACAACTCCCAGGTGTTCCATTGCCTGGATGACAAAATATCCAACACACTTCACCATCCAGGCAACTTCTTTAGGGATATGAGGAAGTCACCTTAACAATGAAAGGCATTGGACATCTTTTATTATGTCTTTGATTATGTCATCGCTCTGCTACTTGTCATTCTGATCAGCTGAGAGGTTACCAGAGAGGCTCTATATGCTGCTTGCTTTCTGGATTATCTATGCAAGTGCTTGGAGACACTATAAGCGTGTGAGTGCCTTTATCTGTTTTGTGATTTCTATTACATTTTACAGTACTTCACTATTGGAAATTTTTTTTTTAATCTTGGTAATATCTTTACAATCAATGCACTCTGCATTTAGGATGGAGCTTTGCTATGTTGGAGATTCCTGTGACTATTGATGAGACTGCTCTTTCTCTACTATTCCATTTTCTGACTTATTAGGGGGAATGCCAAATCTCTTTTTGATCAACCAGCTGTATGGAAGTCAAATAATTACTGTGAGTTGCTTTCCAGTGGAGGCAGTTATGCAGTGTGGAAGTGCACTTACTGGACATTTTCTTTGTGGTTTAAAAATTAATTTTGGTTTGTACATTTTGTTTTTTTACAGCACAAATCATTTGCCATTTATTGCTTGTTAACATTAGAGTGGATCACATATTTGAATTGTTTATTTAAAAAGCTGTATTACACATTATTTGATTTGATTTGTATTTGCATATATTTTTCATTTTCATTTTTTTTATATTTTTAAATAATAGTCTTTGTTTAACCACCCAAGCCAATTTTCAGCTTTCAGCACTACCACATTTTAACTTCCAATTGCTCAATCATAGAACACTGTATGCAAATTAAATTCTTATAATTTTTTGAGACAGATAGAGCTGTCTTTTGGTGGTATTTAACCACCACGTGTTTCTGCTATATAAACAAAATGTACAGAAAATACAGAAATGTTTGAAAATGTTTTCTTTGTTTCTGTTATAAAATTCTTCATAAATTTAAGCCAAAAAGTATTCTGTTACATTTCTTTGGTAAAAGATAAACACTTTGGTATATATGTATATTTGAAATTGCTTTATTATCATTTCTTGAGGCCCTAAAATGCCAGGGAATTACAAATCCTGTTACATTTCTTTGGTAAAAGATAACCCAAATCAGTATATATTATTTAGGCTGTGGGAAAGTTAAAGAGTCTAAACACTTTTGTATATATGTATATTTGAAATTGCTTTATTATCATTTCTCGAGGCCCTAAAATGCCAGGAAATTACAAATCCCCCCCCCCCCAATTACCCCTTTTTGGAAAGTAAACAGTCCAAGGTATTTAGTAAGAGGCATGGTGAGTTTTTTGATAATGTCATTTCTTGTCACAATTTTTTTGAAAATTAAATTAAATTGATTGTTTTTTCAATTTGTAAACAATATTTTTATTTTTTTTGTACATACTGTGACCAGACCAGAACAGTATTACCATAGAGACACTCTGCTGCTTTGGGGAGGTGATCAGGATGTCTTTTTTTTTACACTATGATTTCTTATAACAGTGATGATCACTAAGAAATAATTTTTATGAATGGCATCTGTTCATTGTGTGTGTTCATTGTGTGTGCCAGTGTGTGCTATTGTGATAGGCCAAAGCTATCACATGGTACAGATGCACTGTGATTGGCCCTGTCTGTACCATGAGTTCACTGTGACCAATCACAGAGATTATGACAATAGTAGACATTGAATGGCTATGAATGAAAGACATTCATTGAGTACAAATGACATGTGATTGGTCACAGCGATTACCTGGTGCTGGGGCTGCTCTAGTACAACTATCTGTCATCTGCTGTGTCCAGTGGAGATAGTGGGTGACAGATTGAGCTGCAGCGTGGCCCCCATACACCGCAACCATATTGGAGTGGTTTGAGTGGCGTTCCTTCCTTCACCTCACCTACACTTCTGAATTAGTGCACTTGCATACCTTGTCCCCGGGCCTTGAATACCAGCAGGGAGTTTTTTAAAGCCTTCAGTATGAGGTGCAACAAGCTTTTCCAGACTCAAAACTGTGCTATGAGGAGCTCCAAGAGAGAATAAAAGCCATTATGACCATTATAATGTAGTGACCTGTTGCGCAAAAAGTATTTATAGAATATATCTGTTCTGAAGCCCATTTACCTAAGAAACAAATACTAACCTTAGGAAGCAGAGTCACAGAAAGGTCAACTCTGTCCCATCTCAGCCATTTAATTATCACTCTTTAAATAGGGTGGCCATGTGTCTAATTATTATCCTTTAAAAAGTTAGTTTCCCAAAGTATGTAATTCATTAATATCAGGGTATCAAATGTTTTGGGGTTCTGGTGCACTAGAAAAGGCTTTGAAGGGCACTTACAGGCATCATTGAGTTCCCCTTTTACATTTATGTTTTCACTTTACATTTTTCTTGTATGAAAGAAAACTGTAAAGCTGCTTCCCAGAGACAAGTTACTTGAAAGTAATAGTAACACTTCATAATACCCAACCATATGTTCTAGTGCTTCTTAACCCAAATAAAACTCATTGTCTTGAAAACTGTGAATCACAAAGCAGAGAACTACACTGTTGCTTCAGCTGCCAAGTATTACAATAATCACTTTTTAGTTTTTTTTTAAGCTAAGAATTGAGTTTCTTACTTTTATTAATTGATATTAAGGATCTGTTCACATCGAAGCACTAACCAGTGATACAACATAGTAAGCTACTGCAGGGAAACCACAGGAAACATATCATTGTTAAATTAGTCAATGCAATTCAGTGCAGTGTGTTACAAAAAAGGGTCTGCATAATTTTTGTTTTGCTGGCTGTTGCTTTCAGAGCTTTATAGAACCAATAGTTAAGCAGTAAATGATATGCATAATGCAATACCACTAAATGATTGATGTAGTTTATGATTTTTTCAAGAAAGGTGATACACAATACAATCAGAAAAATGTACATTAATGCTTTTTCATGTAAGATGATGCATGACATAAAGCAAGCACCATCACTGGAGTCTGTAGACATGCAACCTCAAAAGCAGCAAACTTCTGTTAATATTACCCCTAATACCCAGAACAGTTCCTTGTTTCACTGATCCTAATATGGCTTTAACAATCTTTTCCTAATTATCTAAGAGATTTCTATATTTCTACTGATGACATGAAAGCAAAAAATAAATCTAATATATATACAAGTAAAAGGTTGCCCTTTGCTTATGCCTGCCTGCACAGATCTATTGGACCTAATGGTAAATCTGGCCCTTAGTTAAAGCATATAAAATGAGTATTTTTACAGCATTACAAAGTTGTGAATAGAACCTCAGTTTCATCATAGCTGCTTTGTTGGTGACTGTACATGGGAAAATAGACCGCTGTGAGGCATGTTAGTAGGTGTGCAACAATAATCAAATTTTAGGTTTTGTTAAAAGAATTACAGAGACAAATTTAGAATATAACCTTAAATTGCAGTTTAAATGTTGCATACTATAGCCATAATAGCACTGAAGAAAACAAAGAGCTTACAAATTAACTTCCTTGTGGCAAAATTACACTTGACAAAATTGAATTTGTACTGAAGCTGGTTTACCTTAAGCAAATAGCCAGTGCTTATTATTTCGATCAGTGTTGCCAGAAGAAATGAAAGCTTATAACAAGACAACAATACCTATCAATTATTTAGATACTATATAGATAAAGAATAATAAATGTGTTTAATTATGTAAAAAAGCACAATACATTTTTCATTTTATTTATTGGCTATTCATTAAAATATATTCAAATTAGAGATAACAAAGAACATAACTAAATTTACACACACACATGCGCATTGAGGCTGTAGTTTAATTATCAGGTCAGTGGGGTCTATTTATTAAAGTTTTCACCCAAAATTCCCTCACTTTCCTCCCAAGATTCACCCATTTTCACATTAGATTCTATTTTTCACATTCGTTTTTATTTAAAAATAGGCAAACCTTGGTTGAAAATATTGATAAATACCGTATTTATCGACGTATAATACGCACAGGCGTATAACACGCACATTAATTTTAAGAGGGAAGTTCCAGGGAAAATAAATAGATTTTAAATAAGGAACTTTGAAGCAAAATAAGGGTCAGTGCCCATCCGCAGCCTCACCATTGCCCATCAATGCAGCCTGATCAATGCCCATCTGCAGCCTTACAAGTGCCATCAATGCAGCCTCATCAGTCCACATCAATGCAGCCTCACCATTGCCATCTATGCAGCAGCCTCACCATTGCCATCAATGCAGCAGCCTCACCATTGCCATCAATGCAGCAGCCTCCCCATTGCCATCAGTGCAGCCTGATCGATGCCCATCTGCAACCTAGAGGGGACAGGGAGGGGGGCGGGAGAAGTCACATACAGTGAGAATCTCCTATGATAGACAGAACAGTGGTCCAATGGCAGCCCAGAAGACGGGACTTCCCATTACAGAGGCCGCCAAGTAAACAGGAGATTCTCACTGTATATAATCTGATGGCGCTCATCCCACCCCCCTCCCTGTCCCCTACAAGGCAGCTAAAATTGAAGTATTGGTGTATAACACGCACACACTATTTGCACCCGATTTTCATGGTGAAAAAGTGAGTGTTATACGCCAATAAATACAATATTCACAAATGTATTCATTCAGTTTCTTTTTTCTATTATTGAATTTAAATTTATTATCGCTTTCTTTTTTAATTTTGGTACATGATCCATTACAGTGTATTTCATTGTTATTACGTTGTGGGAGGCTTTAACATATTTCAGAATGTTTCACCTGCAAAAATAATCAGGTGGCTTTAAAGCCATTCAGATCACTTTTACATTACATCCCAGAGCCTGCAAATGAAATCTAAAACAATCTCATGGCTGCTATTGCAAGCTTGTTTGGGCCCTTTCATTGCTATTATGTATTGCACATGTCATTGATAATGAAAGTTTAAAAGCAAAAGGGTCAGCATAGCAACCAGACAATTAGCATTTTCAGAAAGTGAGAGCAGGTTCTATTTTTCTATTCTGCTTGTGAAAAAAATCCCTTAATTAAACAATTTGTAAAATGATTAAAATATAGTTTTTTTTTTTTTGTTTTTTTTTTTTAAGCCTGTGTTAATTGTTATGACCATGGTCATGTTATTACTTTTATAATTGCGCTTAAATAAATTAACATGTTTGTTTTTGCTGCATATTGCTCATGAAGCTATAAAATATTTTTACTAAAACAGCTTAGGTTTAACGTATTTCTCTAAAATGTTTTTTTTTTCTTAAAAGCAGTACTCTTGTAAGATATTTCTGGGTGGTACCAATGAAATAATCTTTTGTAGACGAAGGCTATCAAAACAAACCTGACAAAACCTTCACTCCCTCTACATAGCCCAGGCAAAGTAATTAGGCCTTTGACATCCACCAAATTTGCTGCCAGCTTTATATAAAATACTTTCTTTGGCAAACACAGTTTGCTCTAACAATAGATAGGACTACAAATTCATGTTGTTAACTTCTAACTCCTGGAGTGACTCCAAGTGCACGAATAAAAGCTAAAAAAGCCCATATAAATGATGTCTATCTCTCTTCAGAACCAACATGTACCATTGAATGGAACATAAACATAAATCAAGAGAAGAGATATGCAACAAGTGCAGCAAGAGCCACCCCCTTGGACTTTTAAGGCAGAAATGGGAGTAACAAAGTAAGTAAAAGCAACAGAGTGCCACTTTTATTGAGTACACAATATAATAAAAAAAATTGTGAACATAAACAATAACATTAAAATATACAAAGTATACAAAGTATACCAATGAACCAATTAATACATAAATGTATATATCAAACCCAGGGAGGATAATCCAGGTACTGCCAAAGTCAAGCTGAGGTCAGTCCGTGAAGATTTGTAGCATGTAACCCAACATGTTTCGAAAATTTATCTGTAAGTATTTTCCTTCATCAGGGAGGGTTTACATTTGGATGACTTTATCTTTATCTGAAACATAGGTATATTTACATAGTGTTTGCACTATAGTACATAAGAACAGGTTGTTTTACATAGTAAGCTATATAGTATTAGGATTAAAGGTACTTACATAAAGGGTTCACTAAGAGAGCATGAGGAAATAATAAAATAAAAACAATTACAGGGGATCCATGTTGGCTGAGAGAGTCCATATGGACAGCATAGGTGAACAGGCATGCAACCCTAGACTACCACTGATTCACATCCATAAGAAACACCCTGATGCATGCACCAGCAAAAAAGTCTGACGTGGAGCTGCGTGGCGTAGCCCCGCCCCTCGGGGAGCGATGATGTAACACGCCAGTGCATTACCGGCGAAAACTAAATCCCCATCCATGTCGGAAGCACAGCAGGGACAGGTAAGAGCTTCTCCCCGCACATATGGCCTTGTGTGGGGGCAGGGAAACCCCTGTCATCCATCGGCCATGCTCAGGTGGAGTCTACCCGCCGGGTTGTGTGAAAGCAAGGCCCAGGGAGCACACAATGCGCTACCACCAAGTAGACCAAAAGGACAATGGCAGCCATTGTAATGACAAAAAACAAACCAAAAGCGGGAAAAGCATAACAAGTGAATACCATGTAGACATAATTTACAATAGGATAAACAATCCATATTACATACATGTAGTTGTAAAGATAATAATGCAGTCAAAAGCTGTACTATGAGAGATACATCACAATATGCAAAGATTATGGTGTCACTGATTATTATATCCCCACAATATCAGAAAGATACTCACATAGCTAATAGATCTATGGAACCATAGTATAAAGAATATAGTGCAAAGCAGAGAAGTTAAGATGTCATTGAACATAGTATATCTAAGACTCTGAAAAGGGAGCTATAAATTTAATTCACAGCCCCCTTAAACAAAGCCTGGAAGAAAAGATTTAAAGTTGAATGCCTCATTTAGGCCAGGTGGTGAAGTGGCCTGTAAATTAAATATCCATCTCAACTCACATTGGAGGAGACATTTATTAAAATTGCCACCTCTGGAGTTGAAATGTATGCAATCAAGTGCCAGAAAGTATACCTTAGGGATGTATTCTGGGTGAACTGATGCCATATGGCGTCCAATGGGTACATCAGGGTCTCGTTTGCGTATAGTGGATAAATGTTGGTATATTTGTTTCCAAAATTAATTTATAGTCTTCCCAACATAGTAGCACCCACATTCACAGGTATATAGGTACACTATGCCGGGAGTTGGTGGAAATTACGTCCATTGGATAAATCAATGTGTCTATGCCTATCCATATATTGGCAGTAGCCACATCCACCACATGCAAAAGTTCCCAGAGTTTTACATATATCACCTTTAATAGATTTGTATTCGCTTGCTACCAACTTGTCTCCCACAGAGGGGGCCCTCCTATAGGCGACAGCCGGCAAGTAAGAAACAAACGAGGCAAGAAGAGAGTCCATGGTTAGAAGGTGCCAGTACTTGTTCAAAATATGCTTAACCTGTTTGTGCTGTGTCGGGTAAGTAGTAATGATTCTAGTTGTGTTGTCATTTGAGGGTTGTTTGTGTGCATTTAGTAATTCTCGGCGGGATAAATTGATTGTCTTTCTATAGACTTTCTTGAGACAGGCACTGGAGTATCTCCTTTCCAGGAGTCTAGTTCTCAGAGTGTCAGCCTCATTTTGGAAACTGGCGTCATCTGAGCAAATCCGGCGAGCCCTCAAATATTGGCTGTAGGGGATTGATGCAAGTAAAGGTTTCGGATGGAAATTTGATGCGTTTAATAATGATTTCCCTGCTGTAGAAATCATTATTAAATGAATTGCGACAGCCGGCAAGTAAGAAACAAACGAGGCAAGAAGAGAGTCCATGGTTAGAAGGTGCCAGTACTTGTTCAAAATATGCTTAACCTGTTTGTGCTGTGTCGGGTAAGTAGTAATGATTCTAGTTGTGTTGTCATTTGGGGGTTGTTTGTGTGCATTTAGTAATTCTCGGCGGGATAAATTGATTGTCTTTCTATAAACTTTCTTGAGACAGGCACTGGAGTATCTCCTTTCCAGGAGTCTAGTTCTCAGAGTGTCTGCCTCATTTTGGAAACTGGCGTCATCTGAGCAAATCTGGCGAGCCCTCAAATATCGGCTGTAGGGGATTGATGCAAGTAAAGGTTTCGGATGGAAACTTGATGCGTTTAATAATGATTTCCCTGCTGTAGATTTACGGTATAGCTCACTGGAAAGGCCACCATCTGTTTGCTTTTTAATGAGGACATCTAGAAAGGTAATCTCAGTTGTGCTATGTGACATGGTGAAACTTAAATTGAATTAATTGATATTAATATGGGCCATAAATTTGTAAGCAGGTGTCCCGCGGTTGGCATACAAACATGGCACCAATGTATAGGCGGCCCCTCCCGTCGATGGAAAGGAGGGATCAATAAGGGAGGAAAGACCTCCTGATATACATTGCAGCTCCCGGGACATGGCAGGTCTCACAGCCACCGATGGGAAACAGCTAAAGGGACCAGCAAATAAGTGAGCCTGTAAAAAAGATGACATAAAAATCCATGATAAAAACTATGTGAAAATGTGTTGACCGAGGGCACAAACAGACCAGGTTGGGCATGTAGGTGTTTTCCACCTGGGTACAATATATGCAAAGAGAAAATAGTCTGGTGTTGCCAGTGACACATCTCCATCCCTAAATTGAATACAACAAAAAAGAATTACGCCTGTGGGACTTTAAATGAGGTGAGCACAAAACGGTCAATAAGAGTATACACCTGTTTATATTCTGACAGTAATCAACAATATAAGCATATAGAACATGCAACTAGTGCATAAGGAGCCACCCCCTTGGACATTTTAGGCAGATAAAAGTATAGAAATATGTAAAAGGAAACTCTGTGCCACTTTTATTTAAATACAAAACGGTAGGTATTGCCAACAGACAACAATCATTACAAAATCTTTTTATACAAAGTACACAAATGGAATTCATAATACATGAATATACATATACATCAAATATATCAAACACAAGGCTAATAATTAAGGTACTGCCAAAGTCAAGCTGAGGTCAGTCCATTGAGATTTGTAGCGTGCATCCCGACATGTTTCAGAAATCTTTATTGTTACATATTTTTCCTTCATCAGGGGAGATTTACTTGGGGTGACTTTATCTTTGTCTGCAACACAAATATGATACATAATATGTGTGCAGTAATATGTGAAAACAATTAATATCATATAATTGATTTATATATTATTTTAAGTCAAAAGTATCTACATATGGATTTCATAGAAATGACATAGAAAAACATAAAAACAATGGCATATACACCATGTTGGCTGGAAAAACTCAAGCAAGGACCTGCAGACATGCAGCTGCGCAGACAGGGGGCGACTAAGTGCTTCACACATGCAATAGACTCCCTGGTATATACCCAGCAAAAAACGTTATCTAAAAAATGGAGGAAGACCCCAGATTTAGTTTAAGCAGTTAAATATAAGCTTATGATGTTAGAAAAACATCAAGTTATGGTGACTTAGCAAAGCAGGCACAACATGCCCTGAATTCCTTAGTTAAAAACAGAGTAAATTTTACCTTTCACTGAAGATGAAATAAGTATGGTGAAAACAGCCAAGCAGCAGTCCTCAGACTGAGAGAACGCTGGATGAAAGTGTGCACCTTAAATAAGTAGCAGGGGCCCGAGGGGCGTGATGATGTCACGCGTCACTGCGTCAAGTCCCCGTCAGTGCAATACATTGCATCTAATGGGGGCATACAAAGGCTCACTCCTGCGCAAAGGCATAGGTGGGGATCACACGGACCTCCACAACCCATTAGCCATGCACAGGAGGAGCCCACCCACCGGGCATGCGCGAAGCATGGCACAGACCCGAACACGCATCATGCGCCATCTAGTGGCCAAATAGAGGAATGGCAGCCAACATGTATACAAAAACAAAATAATTAAACACAAACATACAATAAGGAAAAAGGGAAAAAACAAAAAGGTTAATAATAAAAATAAAAAATATATGTGAATATATAAATGGCAGCAAATAGCAGCATGTATATGATTTCTTCAATAGTCAAATCATACCTATTGCATTGAAATTGATAACCATGGCTCCATATATCAATAAAAATACATTTTCTCATAGACATGTAATATAACTGTATATAGTTTACATCATCATCAACTAGAGGAGTAAGAGAAAAGAGAAGGCTATATTAACAGAGAGATTAGTTGTAAAATGTCTTATTGAAATTTTAATCGTGTAGCCCTCATCACCTAGGATTGGACCGACATATAACTAATGATGAAAGCATGGCTCAAGATGGTACATAAAGATGTTAATCCAGAGAGGTCGAAATAACAGCAGGGGAAAGGAGAGTAGGGCATTACAAATTCAACTCACAACCCCCTGAAACAAAGCCAGGAAGAAAGGACTTGAATGCCTCATTAAGGCTAGGAGGTAGGGTAGCCTGTAAATTAAATATCCATCTTAATTCACACTGGAGGAGGTGCTTATTAAAGTCACCTCCCCTTGAGTGAAGGTGTACTCGATCAAGTGCCAAAAAGTATATCTTAGGGATAGAATTTGGATGAACTAATGCCATATGGCCGCCAATGGGTACATCGGGATCTCGTTTGCGTATGGTGGATAGATGTTGATATATACGTTTCCAAAATTCATTAATAGTCTTACTGACGTAGCAGCACCCACATTTACATGTAAGTAGATACACTATGCCTGGAGTTTTACAGTTTACATAGTGTTTGGGATGGAATGTATGTCCATTAGGCAGATCAATATGGATACGTTTGTCCATATACTGGCAGTATGAGCATCCACCACATGCAAAGGTTCCCAAAGTTTTACATTTATCACCCTTCTGTGATTTATATTCACTATCTATCAGTTTGTCACCCACAGAAGTAGCCCTCCTGTAGGCAAGAGCTTGTAGATTGGGAACAAAGGGGGCAAGTAATGAAGCCATAGTCAATAAATGCCAGTACTTATTGAGGATACGTCTGACCCATTTGTGTTGTGTCGAATAGGTAGTAATTATCCTAGTTGTATCATTTTTATTAGGGGACTTTTTATCAACATTCAATAAGTCTTGACGGGATAGACCAATAGTCCTTCCATATGCTTTCTTAAGGCATGTACTGGAATATCCTCTTTCCAAAAGTTTGTCTCAGAGTGTCAGCTTCTTTTAGCTGGCATCATCTGAGCAGTTACGGTGTGCCCTCAAGTATTGGCTATATGGAATTGATGCAAGTAAAGGTTTGGGGTGAAAGCTTGATGCATGGATTAACTGGTTCCCTGCTGTAGGTTTTCAATACAATTCACTAGAAAGGCTACCATTTTGTTGTTTTTTAACAAGTACATCCAGAAATGTAATCTCGGTTGTACTGTGTGACATAGTAAAGCTCAAGTTAAAGTCATTTCTGTTGATACAAGCCATTAATTCCTACAAAAGATCATCGGGTCCATTCCAGATGACAAACACGTCATCAATATAATGGTACCATGCAAGTACATGGCCCATATAGTTCCATAACAAGTCATTGGTAAGCAATGAATGTTCCCACTCCCCCAGGTACAGGTTGGCATATGATGGGGCACAGCAAGTCCCCATCGCCACCCCCTGTATCTGGAGGTAGTGGGAACCATCAAAGCAGAAAGCATTGTGATGGAGTATAAATTCCAAAGAGGTCAAAATAAAGTCAGTGTACCTAGAGTCACATTCACTGGAATGTAACAGTACATGACGTATTGCTGCAAGGCCTTTCTCATGAGGGATAGTGCAGTACAAAGACTCAACAAAGACTCATCCTTAATATGCATGTCTTGAATGATTTGTAAAAAATGGATAGTGTCACGTACATGGTATGACAAACAAATTACAAAAGGCTTTAGATGACTGTACACTACACGCATCCAGATATGATGGGTCTAGCTGGAGAGGTTTTTTTTTTTTGATGTTTATGCAGTATGGGGAGAGCATAAAAGGTGGCTTCTCATGAGAAGCCCGCCCTTATGAATTCCCAGACCTGCTTGGATATGACATTATGGTAAAATGCCGCATTCACCATCAGACAAAAATCTTGGATAAGTTTGTCTAGTAACGATCTATGTATAGGTCAGTACCATTCAGAATTGTTGAGTATCCTCATGCACATTTCAATGTAATTGTCAGGGTATCACCGGCACCGGACCGGGGCGTCGGCGCGCGCCTATGCGCCGGCGTGCTCCATTACACACTTCTCAGCAAGATTGTGGTGTTCCCAGGCATCAGCGCAGCGCTAGGGCGCGCGCGCGTGTGCACGTGCGCGCGTACGGGCGTGCACGCGTTCGCAATAGCGCCAGTTTGGCGCCAAAGTGCACATAAAAATCCCCCTGTGCCTCTGGCACATTGCTGCTTCGTCTCAGCTTGTGATTCGTGTAAACCTGAACCTGATTGCTGTTACCCATCTGACCCGGCTTGTTTGACTATCCGTCCTGCTCCTATCCGACCCGGCTTGCCCGACTACTCTTCTGCTACCTGCCTGATACCGTTGCCAATCTCTGCCTGCCTACCGACTCTGCCTCTGCCTGCTGTTTTTGCCTGTTTCATATCCGTGCTGACCCGGACCGTCTGACCCTGCTTGTGCCTGCTGTTGTCCTTGCTGTTGCACCTTCAGCTCCAGCTCCAGTGATCTCTGCATCTACAAGTGTTCCAGCGTGCTGCCTCCAGTGTCTACCTGATCTGCAGTCCAGCCATCCCTGTGGGATCTCTCATCACTTCAGCTCCAGAGACTCCGCTCTACAGGCACTCCTACCCCACTGTGCTCAGGAGACCACTGTCCCCACTCCAGTGACTCCTGAACCAGCGTTGTATGAGAGGTCTTCTCCTACAAGTCAGGCTCTACTACCAGGTACCTAACAGTACGAAGCAGCCATGTCTGAGCCTGCAGGAGATACCTCTCCAATGAAGGAGATATGCACACACCTGGCAGCCCTCACCCAAGCAGTGCAAGCCCTTCAGGATGATTATAACAGACTGGAGGGACAAGTTCAGATTCTGGCAGGGTCTAACCCTCCTGCCTCTTCTTCAGCTGCTGCTCCAACACAGACTGCTTCAGGGCCCGCAGTTGTGATGCTCCCGCCTGAACCACGGGTCCCCATTCCGGAAAGATTCTCTGGAGACCGGGCTAAGTTTCGGGCCTTCCGCAATGCTTGCCAGCTCTTTTTTGCCTTACAGCCCAGAACTTTTTCACTGGAAGCCACTAAGGTTGGATTTGTAATTTCCCTTCTGCAAGGGGAACCTCAGACCTGGGCCCATCGTTTACTTGAAGGGGACTCTGCTCTAACTCAATCCTTATCCGCCTTCTTCCAAGCCATGGCACAATTATATGAGGACCCTCAACTGACTGCCTCAGCTGAATCTGCCCTGTTCGCGCTCCAACAAGGCCGCAGACCTGCGGAGGACTATGTTACTGAATTCAGACGTTGGAGCGCGGACACACAGTGGAATGACGCGGCCTTGCGTCACCAGTTCCGCATTGGACTGTCTGAAAGCTTGAAAGACGAACTTGCTCGTGTAGGCATTCCAAATACCTTAGAGGCCTTGATCACCCTAACCATTCAGATCGATCGTCGCCTCCGAGAACGACGATCTGAATGATCAGTTCAACCAAACCGCCCAACCTGGATGACAGCCCGAGCTCCGATGCCTGCAACACGCTACTCCCCTGCATCCAGTCCTAATTCAGTCAATACCACACCAGATACCTCCGAACCAATGCAACTGGGTGTGATGCGACCCGCTCTGTCTTCTGAAGAACGTGCCCGACGTCGGCAATTAAATCTGTGCCTTTACTGTGGTGGAACCGGGCATTTTGTCCATAATTGCCCAGTTAGAATGAGTAAGTGTCCATCTCCTATACCTACCAGTTTTTCTGCTTTATCTACCAATTCTACCCATCTTGCCATTCTTCTCTCGTTACAGCTTCAAGAAAGGACACTCCAAGTCAACGCAATTATTGACTCCGGGGCATGCAGCTGCTTTATAGACTTAAACTTTGCTAAGCAGCATAACATCCCTTTGCGGACCAAAACCCATGGACTTTCTGTCTTTCTTGCCGATGGCTCTCGTATCAGATCTGGACAAGTGACACAAGAGACTCTGCCATTATCCACTACAATTGACTCTCAACATAAGGAATTGCTGATCCTGGACGCCATTACCTCCCCTATGTTCCCCATTATCCTGGGCATTCCCTGGCTACGGGCTCACAACCCACACATCCATTGGGCCTCTGGAGAAGTGAAATTCCTGTCATCTTACTGCCAGGAACACTGTTTGGCGGAAGATCTGGATTCCCAAGCTACCTTGCTTTGCCTGGACTCCGACCAGAAAACTTGTCAGGCCATTCCCAAACATTATCATGACTACATTGATGTCTTTAGCAAGAAGGGGGCAGATTCTCTTCCACCTCATCGCCCCTACGATTGCCCCATCGAATTGCTGCCAGGATCCGAAATTCCCTTCGGACGCATCTTTCCTCTATCCGAGAAAGAACAAGAAGTGCTGAAGTCTTACATAGATGAAAACTTGGCCAAGGGATTCATTCGCCATTCCACTTCTCCAGCAGGTGCGGGAATTTTCTTTGTTGCTAAAAAAGACAAATCTCTCCACCCGTGTATTGACTACCGAGAACTGAATAAGATCACGGTCAAGAATCGGTATCCCCTACCTTTGATACCCGAACTGTTTCAGAAATTAAGGACTGCCGTCGTTTTCACTAAGCTTGATCTAAGAGGGGCCTATAATCTGATCCGCATTCGGGCTGGGCATGAGTGGAAAACAGCTTTTCGGACCCGATTCGGGCATTATGAATATTTAGTCATGCCTTTTGGACTCTGCAATGCCCCTGCGACTTTTCAACACCTGATTAATGATGTGCTTAGAGACTTCCTAGACCTGTTTGTGATTGCATATCTAGACGATATTTTGATCTTTTCAGAATCCCTGGATCTCCATCGAAAACATGTTTGCCAAGTGTTGGGTCGTCTCCGCTTACACAGACTTTATGCAAAAGCGGAGAAATGCGAGTTTGAGCAAGAAAGCATTCAGTTCTTGGGCTTGATAATCTCCTCAACTGGCATCAGGATGGATCCACAGAAGGTTTCTGCTGTTCTGGACTGGCCGGTACCCCTAGACAAGAAGGGGGTTCAACGATTCATCGGGTTTGCAAATTTCTACAGAAAATTTATCAGGGGTTTTTCTGCAATAATCGCACCAATCACACAACTAACCAAACAAAATACCCGTTTTTCCTGGAATCACCTAGCCCAAGAGGCTTTTGAGAACCTCAAGAGACTATTCACCTCAGCACCTATCCTCAGTCACCCTGAACCATCCTTGCCATTTATTTTGGAAGTGGACACTTCTGAAATAGCGATCGGTGCGATACTCTCACAACGAAGGGGCAGTAAAAACGATATGCATCCTGTGGGGTTTTTCTCCCGAAAACTTTCCTCCGCGGAGAGGAACTATGATGTTGGAGACCGGGAGCTTCTTGCCATCAAAACTGCATTAGAGGAGTGGAGGTACCTGCTGGAGGGGGCTATGCATCCAGTACTAATTTATACTGATCACAAAAATCTAGAATATTTACGATCTGCTAAAAGGCTAAGACCCCGACAAGCCCGCTGGGCGCTGTTTTTCTCACGCTTTTCCTTCCACATTACTTATCGGCCAGGTTCAAAAAATGTCAAACCAGACGCATTATCACGTATGCATGACAACCCGAAGGACTCATCTGCTCCGGATACCATTTTACCTGCAAACAATTTTCTGCTCATACAAACTGATCTTCTCTCCCAGATTAAGGAAGCATCCTCTGAATCAGCCAGACCCAAAGGGATTACCTTAAGTAACAAGGACGGACTGTTCTGGAAAGGGAGCCAAATCTTTGTTCCTGAGGAGGTTCGGGTCAAGGTCTTAGCACTTCTTCACGATCACCCGCTGGCAGGTCACTTTGGGGTTCGTAAAACCCTGGAATTGGTACAGCGTACCTTCTGGTGGCCCAATTTAAAGGACTTTTGCGAGAAGTATGTTAGCTCCTGTACTATCTGTACCCAGAATAAAACTTCCAGGAGTCGAGCTTGGGGCCTGTTAAAACCCTTACCGGTACCCGATAGGCCTTGGAAAATGATATCCATGGACTTTATTGTAGAGCTTCCATGTTCTGAGGGGTGTTCTGCTATTTTTGTGGTAGTTGACCGTTTTACCAAAATGGCCCATTTTCTTCCATTAAGAGGAACTCCGTCAGCTATTGAAACAGCTCACATCTTCATCAAGGAGATCGTTAGACTCCACGGAATCCCCGTAAACATAACCTCTGACAGAGGGGTACAATTTACCTCACGCTTCTGGAGAGCCCTGTGTGAGTCTTTAAAGATCAAGCTGGCCTTGTCATCGGCTTATCACCCTCAGACCAACGGTCAGACAGAGAGGACCAATCAGACTCTTGAACAGTATATTAGATGTTTTACTTCCTTTTCACAAGATGATTGGGTATCCTTGCTGCCCTTGGCAGAATTTGCCTACAATAACGCCAAGCACTCAGCCACCAGTCAATCTCCCTTTTTCGCTAATTATGGTTTCCATCTAACCTTTTTACCCGATTTCCTTCCAGAGTCCTCAGTTCCAGCAGTACAGAGCACGGTAGACTTCATCAATCATAACAACCAGATGTTGCAGGAAGCAATATCCAAGGCTCAGGCAGACAGCAAGAGGATCTTTGACCAAAGGAGAAGAGGGGAATTGAAGCTTCAGCTGGGCGATCAGGTATGGCTTTCTAAAAATAATATCAAACTAGCTTGTCCTTCTAAGAAATTGGCACCTAAGTTTATGGGACCTTTTCCGGTTAGAAGGAAGATTAATGAAGTCTCGTATGAACTGACTCTGCCTGACTCCCTTAAAATTCATCCCGTGTTTCATGTGTCTTTGCTCAAACCTGCTGTACCTGATCCCTTTCCTGGTAGAGGAACTAGACCTCCTGAACCTATTGTGATTGATGGTAATGAGGAATTTGAAGTTGAGGCTATCCTCGATTGCAGGAAAAGACAAGGGCAGATCCAGTTCCTAATCAAATGGAAGGGCTACGGCCCAGAAAATAATTCATGGGAACCTGATAGTAATGTGCATGCTAGGCGTTTAGTTCGAGCCTATTTTGCTAACCATCCTGAAAAAAGGCTTTTGGGCACCTGGAGGTTGCCCCTTGGGGGGGCAATGTCAGGGTATCACCGGCACCGGACCTGGGCGTCGGCGCGCGCCTATGCGCCGGCGCGCTCCATTACACACTTCTCAGCAAGATCGTGGTGTTCCCGGGCGTCAGCGCAGCGCTAGGGCGCGCGCAGGTACGCGGCGCTCGGGCGCGCGCGTGTGCACGTGCGCGCGTACGGGCGTGCGCGCGTTCGCGATAGCGCCAGTTTGGCGCCAAAGTGCACATAAAAATCCCCCTGTGCCTCTGGCACATTGCTGCTTCGTCTCAGCTTGTGATTCGTGTAAACCTGAACCTGATTGCTGTTACCCATCTGACCCGGCTTGTTTGACTATCCGTCCTGCTCCTATCCGACCCGGCTTGCCTGACTACTCTTCTGCTACCTGCCTGATACCGTTGCCAATCTCTGCCTGCCTACCGACTCTGCCTCTGCCTGCTGTTTTTGCCTGTTTCATATCCGTGCTGACCCGGACCGTCTGACCCTGCTTGTGCCTGCTGTTGTCCTTGCTGTTGCACCTTCAGCTCCAGCTCCAGTGATCTCTGCATCTACAAGTGTTCCAGCGTGCTGCCTCCAGTGTCTACCTGATCTGCAGTCCAGCCATCCCTGTGGGATCTCTCATCACTTCAGCTCCAGAGACTCCGCTCTACAGGCACTCCTACCCCACTGTGCTCAGGAGACCACTGTCCCCACTCCAGTGACTCCTGAACCAGCGTTGTATGAGAGGTCTTCTCCTACAAGTCAGGCTCTACTACCAGGTACCTAACAGTAATGAGTATTGTTCATAACCACAACATTGCCACCCTTGTCGGAGGGTTTTATGACAATGCTGTGGTTATTGGCCAATAAATCAAGGGCCGCCTTTTCGCATTAATTGAGATTGGCATGTGGTCCAGCAAATTTCTTAATTTTTCGAATATCAGCCGATACCAATTTAAGGAAAACTGCAGCTTTATGGTTGGAGCTAGGTGGAGAGTACATGGTGGACTTCTTTTTTAATAGTGGGTCAACAACATGTGTGTTTTCCTGTGCAGTTGGTCCACAACTGCAAGAAGGGCTTCTATGTGAATTGAGTCAATTAATTAATTAATTTTCAGACTCATTCTCTTCCAACAGTGATATGAGGTCATCCAGAGCTTGTGTATCTTGACTGGTTATATAGAATGTCCTGTGAGCCTCCACTAACAATAATAAACCAATTATTCCTCTTTGAATCAGCTGCAAGCGGTAAACATTTCTCATAAACCATGTAAAAATACTAAAATCGCATTAAAAACATTACACTATCAAAGGTATAAGCATAAAGCCTCTGAACTGGTAAAAATATATCCTCTATACTGTGGTAATAATAATGTATAAAATATATGATGAAAAAATATATAAAATATATAAAATAACAAGTGCTTAATTGCCAAATAATAAAGTGACAATGTGCATTCATATAGTGATGAAAAACATTAAAGCAAATAAGTCTGTGGAAATATAAATAGATCCAAATGCTGGAATTATAAAAGAGTGCTTAAGTGCACTGTGCAAAGTTCAAATTGATCCAATTTACAGGTGCTCCACACTCCATGCGATTCAGTATGCTGTGAAAATGATGCGATAATCAGATGCTGTGTTTTCACTCAGGTGCTCCCCGTGTAATGAAGGCTCACCTTAAGGTGTGAGACCTTCCTGTTAAGCTTGGTCAATACACGCTTTGGAACCACTACAGGGTTCAGCAGTGCTTCCGGAATCCTGGATCAATCGCCAATGTGCCTCAGTAAATCAATGAAAAAAGGATCTCATTGTGTAGTATGCTTATGGAAAAATAAACAGGCCCCACAATACACAGGGTACTCACAATAACCAGGCGCTTCAGTGTGCCATTCTACATCAAGCAAAAAATGAATGGTTGAACCCGGCCGGTAACGGGATGGTATGCTGATCGTTCCTAACAGCTGATCTGCTAAGCTTGCCATCCTGTCCCCTTCCCCTACATGTGTCGATACAAGGGAATTTCGTATTTTCAGGGGGTGATGTGATTGGACGGTGAAGCTGTCAGTTAAAATAGAGTGTCCGCGGCCATTTTGTTGTGGTCCGCAAGACACTCTAGTGGTGGGTCTATGTACTTCAATGAGACTAACACCCAAAGTTAAACTACTTGGATACATTTAGGTGAATACCTATGGATTGGTATTCACCTAAATGTATCCAAGTAGTTTAGCTTTAGGTGTTAGTCTCATTGAAGTACATAGACCTAGCACTAGAGTGTCTAGCAGACCACAACAAAATGGCCACGGACACTCTATTCTGTTCAACGCCTGCTACATTTTTGTGTGATGATGGTAAAGCACTTTACCACTGAGTGGCAAGATGTGACACATAGTCATAGTGAAGATTGGTGTCAGATAACTAATAACCAATTTGCAAATGACTGTCAATGATTTTAATGCCACAAAGTGTTTAAATGACAAAAGGTTACTTTTGTAAAAGAGTTCAATGCACTGCTTCTATATGAATAAAGAGAACAAGATATGCTGATTTGGTGAAGTTTCTATTGCAATATACCACTGACAATGCTGATCTAATAAGGTGGAAGAATAATCTGTATAATTTGTAGTGGCAAACATACTGAGCAGCCATGCTAATGTATGGAGGCCTGAAACCGGCAAAGAAAAAGAACCGTTGAAAGTAATAATGAAAGAAACTTAGTGTGTACCCAGAAAATTACTAGCATGGGCTCCAACCCCTCCTAATTGCTTAGTGGACAGGGAAATAAAGCAGCATGGGTAAGACCTTCAAATGTCATCCTATCAAAGTTTAAAAAAATTTGGGCGAAAATTGCTGAAAAAAACACCAAATTTTAACAAAACTCCACCACATTTAAATGAGCCACCAATGATTTAAAGCTGATCACCAGCTTTTGGTGGAGCTTAAAGAAGAACTATACTGACCTCAGCTCCAGCGATGTGGCATCCTCAAGCTCCCTACCTGGCTTGTCATTGGTCGGGTGGGGGATGACATCACTCCGTGAATGCGTGGGCGTTCAGTCAGATTCGGCATAGCCAAATGTGTACAGTGAGCTGCTAGCTCACGGTACAAGGTAGGACAGGCAGGTAAGTAGCTCTAATTCCTAAGATACAAAGCAAGTCTCTTCTGCATTAAAAATCCTGCCTGTCTTGCAATTTTATTTCCATAGGCTACAGTTCCACTTTAAATACAAAACTGGTCCAAACAACCTATTTAAAAGAGAAGTTTTTTTTTTTTAAATCATACTTACCTAGGTGGTTGTACCATTGGTCCGATGCTGCATCTGTCCCCCGCCGGCTCTAAGACTGATAACCGAGCGATCAAAGACCACTGATCGTTCGGTTCTCAGGGCTCAGTGAGCAGAGAGCTGGTTAATGTCAGTCACTGCTCTCTGCTCCTCCCTGCGCTCACTGGAGCTCTGGGCTGTGGAGGGGCAGAAGTGGCCGGCGCATGCTCTCAGCGGCTCACTGAGAGGCTGAGCTGGGCACTGGTCCATGCATGTGGGCAGATCCCAACTTTATTGTCGCGAGCTTGCCCAAGCCTGTGACGTCAGCCGACAGCAGGCTTCAGCCCACAGCTGAAATCGGGTCATAGGAGTGCAGAACGAACTACACTCCTGTGATCCACAGAAGTATAGCCAAATGGGCTTTGGCTGTACTTCTGCTTTAAGCGTTACTAAAAGCTAGAGATCAGTTTTAAAGCTCAATCTGATAAATCTATTTAAAGCGGAGTTCCACCCAAAAATGGAATGCCCGCTTTTCGGAATCCCCCCCCCTCCGGTGTCACATTTGGCACCTTTCAGGGGGGAGGGGGAGCAGATACCTGTCTAATCCAGGTATTTGCTCCCACTTCTGGGCATAGATAGCCATAGTATCCACGGTTTCTATGCCATGTCCGGCGCCTCCTCTGTCCCCCCGCTGTCTTCTGCGAGATACACAGGTCCCAGAAGACAGCAGGAACCAGTGAGATCGCGCAGCGTGTCTCGCGCATGCGCAGTAGGGAACCAGGCTGTGAAGACGCAAGGCTTCACTTCCTGATTCCCTTACTGAAGATAGCAGCACCTCCACCAAAGAGCCGAGGGACAGATTGGCTTCAGGGGCTGACATCGCAGGCGCCCTGGACAGGTAAGTGTCCATATTTTAAAAGTCAGCAGCTGTAGTATTTGTAGCTGCTGATTTTTAAAAAAATGTGCAAAGGCCCCTCCAGTGGTCCCTTCAGTGCCTTCTTTATAACTTGTCATTCCTCTTGTTTCAATCACCAGTCCAGTGTATTTAGCAGCCTAGTTCTGTGGCTATTTCTGCCTGTGTACATATATCAATAAGTGGAAACACAGAAACTCTGCAAGTTTCAGTAATAAGGGAACATAGGAAAGAAAATGCAGATGACTCTTGCACACTGCTGCGTGAAAATGCTCAGTTTCCAGGCATACGGGCTTTTTTTAACTGATCCAATTTCAGCCCATTGTTTTTAATGTGCCTGTACACACAGTCGCGTAAACATGCACTGCTTATAGATCAGTAAAAACAATAAAGAAATCTGAGTTGTCGGTCAGTATTTTGCATGTACTGTATAAGTGCAAATACATGCAAATACACACATACATAGTTGCCAACATTGTAAAAAAAAATTCTGGGACACTTTTTTGGCTGTAGGCGGAGTCACACTATAATCAGGGGGATGGGCATGCATTCGTAGGCGTGGCATAGGGAAAAGAAAAATGTGCCGCGCCAAAAACGCCGCGCCAAAAAATGCGTGTGGTTTACGCGAAATAATGGGCGTGGCTTAAATGGGCATGGCTCAAAAAGGGGTGTGGTTGGAGTCTGAGATGAATGAGGGATGGAGAGGGAAAGGGGGAAAGGGGGGTAGAGGGAGAGGGATGGAGGGACAGCAGACTCAGATCCTACACCACAATAGCAATGTGTATTCCAGAGTTTAACAGGTAAAGATACTCCAAACACCTGGTGTTAGCACTTCAATCATCCCGGCACCATGGTTGTTATGGTGTCAGGATGATTGAAGCGCATTATTTCTATTATTACATTGTAATATAGAATGAAATCATTCAACTCACCATAATGCAGAATCAGTGCGACCCCTGAGCGTGTCACCTGCCACTAGATGCCATCAGGTGCCCCCAGCAGAGTCTGTCCTTACATCAGGTGCCCCCCGCAGAGTCCGTGCTTACATCAGGTGCCCCCAGCAGAGTGCCTCCTTACATAAGGTGTCCCCAGGACAGTACCTCTTACATCAGGTGTCCCCAGGACAGTGCCTCTTACATCAGGTGTCCCCAGGACAGTACCTCTTACATCAGGTGTTCCCAGTACAGTGCCTCTTACATCAGGTGTTCCCAGTACAGTGCCTCTTACATCAGGTGTGCCCAGTACAGTACCTCTTACATCAGGTGTCCCCAGCGGAGTGCCTCTTACGTCAGGTGTCCCCAGCGGAGTGCCTCTTACGTCAGGTGTCCCCAGGGGAGTGTTGGCTGCAGATGGAGTGTTGGCTGCAGTCTAGCTACATCTCCGAAAGAGTGGTGACAAGGGGGGAGAGGTGTGTGGGTGGAGGCATGGTGACTTGGGATGTTACAGGCTGACTTGGGGAAGGGTGGTGATTTGGGGGTGCAGGCATGATGGTGACCTGGGGGTGCAGGCATGGTGGTGACTAGGCCAGAGGTGGTGCAGGTATGGTGGTGACTAGGCCGGAGGGGGTGCAGGCATGGTGGTGACATGGGGGGAGGCGGGTGCAGGCATGGTGGTGACATGGGGGGGCGGGTGCAGGCATGATGCTGACATGGGGAGGACAGGGTGCAGGTATGGTGGTGACACAGGGGGAAGGGGGAAGCAGGTATGGTGGTGACATGGGGGGAGGGGGAATCAGGTATGGTGGTGACACAGGGGGAGGGGGGAAACAGGTATGGAGGTGACACGGAAGGAGGGGGGGAAGCAGGTATGGTGGTGACATGGGGGGGAGGGGGAAGCAGGTATGGTGGTGACACAGGGGGGTGCAAGTATGGTGGTGACACGGGGGAGGGGGTTGCAGGTATGGTAGTGACACGGGGGGAGGGAGGAAACAGGTATGGTGGTGACACGGAAGGAGGGGGGAAGCAGGTATGGTGGTGACACAGGGGGATGAGGAAGCAGGTATGGTGGTGACAAGGGGGGGTGCAAGTATGGTGGTGACATGGGGGGAGGGGGAAACAGGTATGGTGGTGACACGGGGGGAGAGGGTTGCAGGTATGGTGGTGACACGGGGAGGGGGGGAAGCAGGTATCGTGGTGACACGGGGGGAGGGGGAAGCAGGTATGGTGGTGACATGGGGGGATAGGGGGAAGCAGGTATGGTGGTGACACGGAGGGAGGGGGCTGCAGGTATGGTGGTGACACAGGGGGAGGGGGGAATCAGGTATGGTGGTGACATGGGGGGACAGGGTGCAAAGGGGAGCCAAGACCCTCACTGCCCCCAGGCAGCAGAGCTCCTGTCCTTCCATCAGGGTGTCTGTGACTGTGTCCCTGCTCATCGCAAGGGGGGAGCCAGGATCATGATTGAACTGGGACAGTGGGACACCTGCAGCAGGCTAGCCCCGCTCCATCTATCAGTGGCACTCTGGGGAGAGGGGGTGCAGGTATGGTGGTGACATGGGGGAGGGGGTTGCAGGTATGGTGGTAACATGGGGGGAGGGGGGTGCAGGTATGGTGGTGACACGGGGGGAGGGGGTTGCAGGTATGGTGGTAACATGGGGGGAGGGGGGAATCAGGTATAGTGGTGACAGGGGGGACAGGGGGTGCAGGTATGGTGGTGACATGGGGGGAGGGGGGAATCAGGTATGGTGGTGACAGGGGGGGAAGCAGGTATGGTGGTGACACAGGGGAGAGGGGGGTGCAGGTATGGTGGTGACATGGAGGGAGGGGGTTGCAGGTATGGTGGTGACACAGGGGGAGGGGGTAATCAGGTATGGTGGTGACATGGGGGGACAGGGTGCAAAGAGGAGCCAAGACCCTCACTGTCCCCAGCCAGCAGAGCTCCAGTCCTTTCATCAAGGTGTCTGTGACTGTGTCCCTGCTCATCGCAAGGGGGGAGCCAGGATCATGATTGAACTGGGACAGTGGGACACCTGCAGCCAGCTAGCCCCGCTCCATCTATCAGTGGTGCTCTGGGACATTGTGACACACGGGGCAGAGCAGAGGGTTGGCGGCGGCGGCATTTCCTTGTGTTCAGTGGAGAGGGGGGAGGGGTCGCCAATCTCTGTAGCCAATAGGCTTCAGTGTACAATAGAATTTTCTATTTGTACACTGAAGAGAGAAGCCGATTGGCTGCCCCTCTCCCCTGCACTGAACACAAGGGGGAAATACACTCGTGGAGGCGATGGTGGCCATTTTTGTGGAGCCATTGCTGTTTTTTCACAAAAACATTCCCAATTTTCTCGGGACAAACCAAAATCCTGTGAAAACAATCGGGACAAGATTAAATCGGGACGAGGGTCCCAAAATCGTGATTCTCCCGGGAAAATCGTGACTGTTGGCAACTATGTACATATGCCACACTTCCTTCATTAAAATAAAGCTAGAAGAATTCTTATGCTTGTATGTGCATACTCAGAAATACGGGCAAATATGGGCAAGTAGTATAAAGCCCATCCTCGCTTTTGTTTCTGCCAGAAATGTCTGATGCTAATATATTAGTACAGTGTGCAAGAGGCCTTATTCAATTGTAATGCATTTTTATTCAATTGAAAGTAAAATATACCAACTAGGTTGTAACTTTCCACAAAGCAGTCAGTGTTATCCTCTGTGTATTATACATTTATAATTTATGCATGGAATTGTCAAGAGTGAGATAGCATTACTATGATGCTTTTAGTGTTCATATACAACTTTCTATATATGCTGCAGAATACACTTCTGTTTATAACAATGTTCCCTTCATTACTCAGAGGACTCTGAGAGAAGGAATTATTCACTGCTTTTTTGTTGTAATTATTCTCAAGGTACACATAAAAGAATTATGTGTGTCATTTTAAAAAATGTTTTGTGAACATATTACTTGTTTTTCTGGGAAATAAACATTACATTATTGATGCTAACTCCATTATAGCATTACGAGAAACTCCCTCAGAGTTTCTTATGAGAGCAACTGTAAATTCATTGAAGAGTTGCAGAAATACAAAGCAAATGTCTGTATGATTGGCATTATGATAGTACATTTGAAGAGTGAAAATGAAAATATATTTTGCTTTATTATGGTAAATTGAAATGTTGACCAAACGTTGTGTGACTGCTCTGAGCCAAATTATCCTTTATTTGAGTACAGGTTCACAGGGATAGGTGAGGGGGGGTGCATTTCCTGTTTGTGCTGCTTTAGTGTGTGAATGCTAAATATATGCCTTTAGCGTTAGTATTAGAAATGGGCAGAACTGCCCAGTTTCGATGCACCAATAGTTCAGTGAATCTTGCTCAAAATGTAGTAAACTTTTTTTTAGAGGTGAATCCCATGGAGGTCTGTGAATCTTCAGCACTTCAATGGGGGGCATCTACAAATTGGTCACAATTGAAAATACACAAATTCTTTAACCACTTTCTGGCCCACGCTATAGCCAAATGACAGCTACAGCATGGGCTTCCAGTGTCGGGAGGGTGCACACTGTTATCACTGAGTCCTTCAGACTCGGCTGATCACAGAACAGGGTAAAGGGCCCGCTGTGATTGTCATCCATTGATAGCTAATCAGAAAGTAGACAGAAGCCGGTTAGCGGCATTTTTTCTCCTCACGATCAGCTTTTGTTACAGGGACATCGGTCCCAATCTGTGCTGCTAACCAGTGCCCACGAGTGCCACTATCAGTGCCCACCAGTGCCACCTTTCAGGGCCAATCAGTGCCCACCAGTGCCACCCTACAGTACTATCGGTGCCACCTATCAGTACCTCATCATCAGTGTCACCTACCAGTGCCACTTACCGGTGCCTACCAATGCCTTCCAGTGCCGCCTATCAGTGCCCATCAGTGCCACCTATCAGTGCCTATCAGTGTTGCCTATCAGTGCTCATCAGTGCCGCCTATCAGTGCTCATCAGTGCCACCTATCAGTGTCACCTCTCAGTGCCCTTCAGTGCCCACCAGTGCCACCTATCAGTGCCCATCAGTGACTCCTCATCAGTGCACATCAGTGCCACCTCATCAGTGCCCATAAGTGCCCATAAGTGTCCATCAGTGCCGCCTCATCATTGCCACCTCATCAGTGCCTATTAGTGCCCATCAGTGCAGCCTATCAGTGCCCATCAGTGCATATCAGTGAAGGATAAAAATTACCTTTTTTTATTTAAAATGTTATAACAAACTATGAAAAAAAGTTTTTTTTTCAAAATTTTCAGTCTTTTTTTGCTTCTTTAGCAAAAAATAAAAAACCCAGTGGTGATTAAACACCACCAAAAGAAAGCTCTATTTGTATGAAAAAAAATTATAAAAATTCAGTTTGGGTACAGTGTACTGCATGACCGCGCAATTATCATTCAAAGTGCAACAGCGCTGAAAGGTGAAAATTGGCCTGGTCAGGAAGGGAGTTTAAGTGCCCAGTAGGCAAGTGGTTAAATAACAAGCTTGGGGCTGCCAAAAAGCTGTACATTGTGTTATGAAAGAGTATGGTTTTCTCAGTGAACACTGGAGGTGTATATTTGGCTATGGAATTGATTTTTTTTTTTACATCTAACTAGGCTTACATACTGTATAGCAGCACCCCAATCTGATTATTTGGTTTAAAAAAGGCTAGGCTACTTTCAGGTAGCCTTGGCAGCAACATGCGTTTTTCATCAAATGATAATAAACCAACTTTGACTTGTAGATACAATTTGGCCAGTAGCTTGCTGTGACTTTCTTTGTTCACTGCTCGGCAATTTCTATTAAACTTTCATTAAGTATTAAATGATTACAGATGATACCACAGTGTAAAATTCACCAGCAGCAGGATATTTTTAATTCTGAAATCTTAAGCCAATTTCAGAATTGGCTGAAACATGCTAAAGACAAAAAGTACAGACAGGTTTACTATAAGAACTAAGGGACCAAAAATTAAACAGAAGTGTAAGCTTGGCCAACAGCAAGCCAAATGTAACCGCCTTCCCTTCCTCCCTAGCATGCCTTTAAACATTTCAGAACACCTGTGGGTTGGTAAAACACCTGTGGGTTGGGAACCAACTTGCGGAGGCTCAAGATGGACACTGGCTCCCAGCAGACCCAGATGGATCAATGAGTGTATGTGCTCATTCGCAGCTATTGAACTGCATTCCTCTGTACACCAACCTACATTAGCTCGAGTGGATCACCGACTCTCAGCTCGCAGTGGAATATAAAAATTGAAAGAAGACTGATGGTGCATACCATTGATAAAATCCAAAAATGTATTTAAAAAATGCACTTACAGACTATTAAAAATGAATAGCAGAGATATATTGTGATGGTGCGACTGCCTGCAGCGAGGTCCGTGCGCACTGACGTCGCGGCTTACTCCATCCGACGTATTTCCCCTAAGAAGGTGTCAACTGGGATCTGGGTCTGCCAGGAGCCGGTGTCCATCTAGAGCCTCCACAAGTTGGTATACAGATGAACACAGTCCAAAGCTGTAGATCAGCACCATGCTTAGTGACCCGTTTGGGTTTGGTAAGCAGCCAATTTTATTACCTTCGAGCACGGTGATGTCATATGCCAAATTCTGAGAGGAAACCACATACTTTTAGATCAGCATACAATTCCACTTGGGACTTACCTACTTGTTTTTTTACAGTTCACTAACCTTCTATTTCACCCTTAATTAAAAACGTTATTTCACGTCTAGAGAGTTGTTTATCTTCTATTTTTATAGTAACTGTGTTAACCTTATTGCTATTTGATATTTGTGTTTCTGGCAGTGACACTTACTAGATAGCTATAATCAAATACACTTTGTCACATATATTTTTGTTGCCCCTACAAATGTTCACTCTTGTGTTTTATATGTATTCACATCATAGTTTTTTGTTGGTTTTTATTATAGGGTTGTTTAATCCATAATTTCAACATTTAGTAAGCGCATCTTACACATTTAATCACAATCTTATTTCCCGGTGTTCGTGGAGTTTCAGGTGCAGCAGGCATTTGTTAATTACTGCCCAGTGCCTCCTTTTCACACTCGCACATGAATTCATTTTGTACCTTGTGTTCTTGCTAAATATGCAAAAATAGGCCTTATGCCCCGTACACACAGTCGGATTTTCCGACGGAAAATGTGTGATAGGAGCTTGTTGTCGGAAATTCCGACCGTGTGTAGGCTCCATCACACATTTTCCATCGGATTTTCCGACACACAAAGTTTTAAAGCAGGATATAAAATTTTCCGACAACAAAATCCGTTGTCGGAAATTCCGATTGTGTGTACACAAACCTGACGGACAAAGTGCCACGCATGCTCAGAATAAATAAGAGATGAAAGCTATTGGCCACTGACCGCGTTTAGAACGATCAGATTTTCCGACAACTTTGTGTGACCGTGTGTATGCAAGACAAATTTGAGCCAACATCCGTCGGAAAAAATCCTAGGATTTTGTTGTCGGAATGTCCGAACAAAGTCCGACCGTGTGTACGGGGCATTACAGTTATTAAATCTCAAAACTGAAAGTAAACTACCCCTGCAATTGTTTTTTCATTCAGAACCCTAACAGACTAGGTAATTGGATGAATGCAGTTTACTAAACAGGTGCCAAATTAGAGTAAACAATGCAAAGCAGATTCAGGATGGTAACCTGCATACGCTGCAAACCTGTAGTCTCCTTTGGGAGAACATGTAACATATTGACCTTGCAGGAGCACAGTTTGGAGATGAGAACAGAGTATTGCCACACTCATAAGAAGTGACCTTCACAAGTGACAAGTCAGTCATAAGAAGTGACCTTCATGGCAGGATCACCAGGTATTACTTTTATGAATGATGTTGTTTTAAAACTGTTAAAAATTACCTTTAAAATAGAATTGTACCATTTTTGTCATTACTTAACTCCAAATTTTCTGCAAAAATTACCTTTAAAAATAATTTAACATGTTAAAGCTTATATTCACTTTCCATTTTGTTCTGGACTGCTCAGTAATTAGGGTAGATGACACCAAAGACATTATCCTTATTGATTGTTTATGTTCCACCTGTATTTGTGAGGGTGCTTAGCATTAATCAACCAAAAAAAAAAAAAAAAATGTTCATTGGTACCCAAACTAGTCATGCTTTGGGTGTTTTTATATGACTTTGAAAAGACTGAAATGTTAAGGCCTGTACATACGATTCGAAAATTGGATGGAAAAATTTGTACGACGAGCTGTCTGCTGATTTTCGGATCGTTAGTACGGTGCTTTCGACAGTTGATTTCGCTTTCTCATCAGACAAAAGCTGGATGTGCAGACCATAAAATTTTTGACGGATGTGAACACATTGTTCAATTTTCATTCAATTGGTATGGTTTTCATATATTTCGTAAGAGCAAGACTACGCATGCTCAGAATCAAAAGAATACATACAAAACTATTCAACACATTACGTCACTTCTAACGTTGTATTCTGTCGTATGAAAATGTTCGCATTGTGAGTATCCTCTTCACTTTTGACATGAGATTAGCATGCCACAAAAAATGGACGTTCAGTTGTCCGAAAATCTAATGCCCTGTACACACGGCGGACTTTCCGGATTGAAGGTCCGACAGACTTTCAATGGACTTTTGACAGACTTCCGACGGACTTTTGAATGAACGGACTTGCCTACACACGATCACACCAAAGTCCGAAGGTTTCATACGTGATGACATACGACCGGATAAAATTAAGGAAGTTGGTAGCCAGTAGCCAATAGCTGCCCTAGCGTCAGTTTTGGTCCAACTGACTAGCATACAGACAAGCTGATTTTTCGACTGGACTTGAGTCCGCCGGACAAATTTGAAACATGTTCCAAATCTAAAGTCTGTCAGCTTTTCACATGAAAAAGTCAGCTGAAGGTCCGATGGAGCCCACACATGGTCGGATTGTTCGCCTGGATTCGGTCCGTCGGACCAGTCCGGTCGAAAAGTCAGCTCGTGTGTACACGGCATTAGCATGTGTACAAGGCTTAAAGCTTTTTAAGGGTAAAAATTGGGGTGACTATAAACACACTAAAACACTGTAATTTTATAAAGCTATGTAAATCAGTGAGACTGGGCAAGTATGCCATAATTGTTTTAAAGCTGGCCATAGGACAGCAGACTGTGGTGAAGGTAGAAAGTGTCACTTTTGTGGTAGCAGATGTCATCTGGCGAGAAATTGCCCAAAGGTACCCTGGGGGAGTCAACCAGGCCCACAGGATCAGGAGTCTGGTAGAGGAGCTAAGACTGTGGAGAGTGCGGGAGGTAAAGCCTCCTACGCTGATGCTGTAAAGGGTGGTAAAGCCACTGAAGTTCCCCCTAAAGCAGTAGAACCGGTCCCTGCCAAGGATCTTCCAGGCGAGCCTCTTGATGCTGCTGTGGGGGACATACATTCCGGTGCGGCAGAGTGTGTGCCCAAAGTCCTAGTAGAGGAGAGTGAGCAGGAAAGGGAGGTGGTGGAAGCTGATGGGGATGGAGCAGGTCCAAGTGCTGAGGAGTCAGTGCAGGACGAGATGGATCTAAGTCAGGATTCCTTAAAATGAAAAATCGAATGCCCTTTATCTCCATCACAGGTTATCCAGGACTATCCCAGAGAAATGGGCTCATCAAGAGAGGATCTGGCCGGTGACTCAGATGACTCAGGACAGTCTTATATAAGTTCAGCAAAGTGGAGAGTCTACAGGATGTGACAGGGTACCGCAGGTCACAGAAAGCCAAAAAAAAGACTAAGGTACAAAAGCTGGGGGATGAAACCCTGAAAACCCGAAGTGGAACAAGAGGTAGATCCAGATCGGGTAACAAACGATAATGATTGTATCTTGTAAACTTTTTTAGATGACAAGTTTAAAGGTCTCCGCGCTCAATGTTCGCAGTATAAGGTCTGTATACAGGAGGGCAGCTATTTTTAAACTTTCTGCTGAATTGCCCTGTGACATTTTATGTAATTTGAGCGATGAGCCCAAGGTTGCTGTTTGGACCCAGGGACCGGCTATTTGGTCCTTAAATAATAAAAGAAATGGAGGGGTATGTGTGTTATTTAAGAGTAATAATCTTAAAATTAGGAGGGTTGTGCATGTGGACCAGGGCCAGTGTATGCTGATTTTTTTTTAGTTTGGGGTCTTGGTTTTTCATATTTTTGCATTTATGGTGCTGCTGACAACATGAAAGACTTTGCTTGTTTGATAAATTTAAATTTTCTTTTTTGGGGGGGGGGAGCCTACCTTTTTGGTAGGTGACTGTAATTGCATTAATAAGGAAGGAGATAGGGTGGGTAGTGGAGGGGTTGGTGGTGGTGTTAATAAAATGGATAGTTTGGGGAAGGAGCTTTGGGATAGTGTAAAAATGTTTAAGTCAGAGGATGCTGGGAGTGATGGGGGACCAACTTTTTTCAGTTCTAGTGGGAAAGTGTCCTCATGTATTGATTTTTGTTTTATGTCCAGGAATTTGAAGAAGGAGTCTTTTTCAGTACAGAGGATGCCTTTCACTTATCATGGCAGAACTGATTGTGGTGTAAGTATATGTGATGGAGGTTTGTATGGGAAGGGGGTGTGGAAGTTGAATGTGAGTTTGTTGGAGGATGTGAAAATAAGAGAAGAGTATGTTAGGTTTTTTTGTAAGCTGAAAGGGAGAAAGAAGGATTTTGGGAGCATGACGGAGTGGTGGGAATGGGTGAAAATTAGGACAAAGGAGTTTTTTGTAAGAAAGGGGTGTGGGAAAGCACGGAATGAAAGGTTAATATATGAAATGTGGCAAAAAAGATTTTATTATTTGGAGGAGATGAGGAAGCTTGGGGAGGATGTGCCAGTCGAGATTGGGGAGGCAAGAGAAAAGCTGAATGAATTTCTGGAAGCAAAAGGGAGTAAGATTGTGTTACAGGCAAAAATGGAAGTTAAGGAGAAAGATGAGGAGTGTACAAAATTCTTTTTTTAAGAAATTGTTTGGAGAGGGATGATGGAAATGAAGAATGTGTAATGCTGCGTACACACGATCAGAATTCTCGTCGGAAAAAGCTATGATGGTTTTTCCGCCGGAATTCCGCTCAAGCTTGTCTTGCATACACACGGTCACACCAAACTCCGACCGTCCAGAACGCGGTGACGTACAACACGTACAACGGGACTAGAAAAGGGAAGTTCAATAGCCAGCGCGCCACCCATTGGGCTCCTTCTGCTAATATCGTGTTTATCTTGTGTTAGTAGAAGTTTGGTAAGAGACGATTAGCACTTTTCAGACTCCTGCTTTTTCAGATCGTTTTACTGCTGTTCAGTTTGTGCTTGTGGATTTGTATCTGCTTTTCAGTGCATGAAGTCAGTTCGTATCTGTTTTTCAGTGCGTTCTTGTCCGCTCGTTACTGATTTTCAGCTTGCTCTTCACAGGCCTTGCTGTTCTTCAGTGCGTTCTGTTTAGTTCATTCTGACCAGCCGAATGTTTTGAAGCCATGTTTCAGGTACGAGCTCGTTGCAGAGTTCGTGCTGTGCAGGGGCTTGGTGTTGGGCTTCTAGCTTTGACCCAAGCCCAGTCCATGAACAGGGCGAGGAGGAGTTCATGGACCAAGAATTGGTTGCTCCAGCGTGACCAATTCTCTCATATGCCTTTGTTGCGGGAGATCCAGGAGAATTACCCTGATGATTTCAGGAATTATGTCCGGATGACGGACCCCATTTTTCACCGTTTGTAGGCTTTGCTGTCCCCTCATATCAGCAGGCAGGACACCTGCATGTGGCAAGCCATCACTCCCGAGCAGAGGCTAGTCGCCACGTTGCAGTACTTAGTGACTGGGAGAAGTCTACAGGACCTCAAGTTCTCGACAGGCATCTCCCCCAGGCTCTGGGGATCATTATTCCAGAGACCTGTTCTGCTATTATTCAGGTCCTGCAGAAGGACTATATTAAGGTAAGATCTCTCCTTTAACATTACATTCTATGTATTTAATGTATGCTAATGTATTGTATTTCTTTCATCATTCCCTAATTACCATGATTGTAATATGCTGCGAATGTCCCCTTTGTTCTTATGCATGCTTGAATTTTTAAAATTTCTTTTTTTGGCCTACATGCATATTTGCCTTCACTAATCTTCCCAGCATGCTATCCTGGGCCCATATCCACCTAGCCTAGTCACTTAACAATGTATTTTTCAGCTCCATAGTAGTGCTTTACCCTAAACACCCCCTAAAATGTGTCCAAATGTTATTTGTGTCCTTAAATTCAGGCAGAGTGCCAGAGGCTTTTTTGGGGGGGGGGCTAAATCATTTGGAACCCTCCCTCCCCACAACTGCTAAATCAACCAATACCAATCCTCTTTCTGCTGACTTTGCCAAACCCATACACACTATACCTACAACTTTTGTGTTCATATTTATGGATGAATTCCCCAAAGCATGTAGTGAAAGGGCCTGCCAGAATACTTTCAAATGGTACTGTTTAAAGTTTTGTTCTCCTATTATTATCTTGATAGGTAACTGCTGACTTTGCCAAACCCATACACACTATACCTACATCTTTTGTGTTCATATTTATGGATGAATTCCCCAAAGCATGTAGTGAAAGGGCCTGCCAGAATACTTTCAAATGGTACTGTTTAAAGTTTTGTTCTATTATTATCTTGATGGGTAATTGCAGAATGTAAAAATGTGCTTCAATTTATACAGTGTGTATTTTTATTTTTGTATTATGACACTTCTTACCTGTCCAGTGGGCTGCCAATAGTGTAAGTAAGGAGGGGCTGGCCAAGGTAAAACACATTATTTATGCATTCAGCTCTCAATGAAGTTGAGAAGGTTACCTGTCCAAAACATACCCCCCCTAAAATTTTTACAATGGGCTATCAGAGGGGGTGAGGAATCTGATAAGTGGGCCTCATATTTTAGCCTTTAAATACCCCTTAAAATAAATGTTATACTGATGTTGGCCAAGAATGTTTGTGTCTAATCTGCTTGCAATGTTTATGTGCAAAATGACTAATTTTTTTTCTTGTTTGACTCCACAGTTTCCTTCAATGCCACAGGAATGGCAGACGGTGGCATCCCACTTTGCCCAGCGTTGGAACTTTCCTAACTGCGGCGGGGCAATCAATGGGCAGCACGTCCACATCATCCCACTACCCCATACTATTATAATTACAGGGGGTTTAATAGTACTGTGTTGATGGTGGTGGTGTCGGTGACATATGATTTTTTATATGTGGACATGGGGAGGAATGGCTGGATGTCGGATGGTGGAGTCTTTGCTCAGACCGAGTTAAACCGACGTCTCGAGAGTGGCTTGGGATTGCCACCTCCGGAGGCGAATGTGGAAGGACTGCCATTTGTCTTCGTCGCAGATGAGGCATTTGGTCTGGGTGACCACGTGAGGAGGCCATTCCCCCAGAGGACCCTCACCCCGGAGAAGAGGGTTTTTAAATTACCGGCTGGCCAGAGCCAGAAGAGTTGTAGAGAATGCCTTTGGGATCCTGGCCAGCCGGTTCTGCCTATTTCAAACAGCCATAAATATGGCGGAATACAAACAAAACCATATCATTTTATGTTGCTGCATCCTGCACAATTTTTTAAAAAGACATAATGCAAGTTATGTTGCCTCCGTTGGGCCTGAGGCCGGACTTTTAGAAACTCCAATGACGGCCATGGAAGCTGGCCATCCTGGCTTGCCTCCCCAAAGCGCCGGTGAAGTGTGAGAAAAATATGTTATATTTATATGTTATATATATTTTATGGGTGGGGGGGACATTGCTATGCCAGCACATTTTGAATAAATTTTCTCTTTTATCAGATCAAATCTCGATTTTCATGTACTGCTTGGGTTTATTTTTGCTGTCTCCTAGGTTCTCCTAGTGCACTTGTAGTGCCAAGTGTTTTTTCCATTATTAAATAACACCCATTGTCACTGTAAACACCAACTTAACACAAAAAATGGTATTGATCATTGAAAGAAGAAGCCACACATTGTTGAGTATAAATTTTTTTTACTCCGTGCACATTCACATGTGCATTTTATAAAACATTTGGCGGTAAAAAAAACTCATCATTTTTTTAAAGTTTTACCTGGAAATTTCTGAAAAAATACAGAAACAGGCATGTGTACAAACATAACATACACAACACTGGAATTTACAAAGTTCAACATTGCAAAAAATAAGGCAATATCAGACATTTTATAGTGTGAAAAAGGTCTTGATATTGCCTTCATCAGATGGGGTGAAGTCACCCCTGTAAAAGCCAAATTTAAAAGATGCACACAAATTATGAGTCAAAATGGGGATTTCCTTTCTGATCCCATACCTAATGTCAACATGTGCTATCTCCCATCATGGGGGATCAATGGACGTGTTTTGGGGGTGCAACCACTTCCTCTCACCTACTAGAGTTTTGGGAGGAAGGGGTTGCACCCACAAAACACGTACATTGAAATCCCCTAATGGCAGATAGCACATGTTGATACACTGTGTGCATCTTCCAAATTTGGCTTTTAAACTGTATTCAAACTTCCAACCCCCCATAACTTAATCAAGGGTTTTCAGTGGCGATAACATTGATGGATGTTTTTTTTTTTTTCTCTACAAACTTTTTGTTGCTTATTGTCTCCCCCCCCCTTTTTTTTTTTATCCTTTATCAATTCCTGATTAAAATATGCCTTTGTATTATATATTATGCCAGCAATGAAATATTGAGGTATATATGCGTTTATATATGCATATTTGTATGGAATATATATTTATGCTAAATGACACCTGATGATATTTGTCAGAAGTTTTTCTATCAGGGATGCAGATGATAGGTTCCTGAGATTATTAGAAGGAAGAAAATACCGGCCTCCCCTACCCTGAGCATTATCCTTTTTTCTTTTTCTCCCGTTCTCCCCTTTCCCTCCACCAGGGTGAGGTGTGCCATTTTTGAGGGATAGGTTGCACCTGGGGGGAGAAGAGTAAGGAATTTTATTAAAGTTTTGGATGTGGATATCCTAAAAAGATATATCAGCTCAATTATAGCCAGGATAAATTTATATATATAGCACTATTCCTTTTTTTTGGGGGGACTTGGTGTACAAAATTGTGCTGCAATATGGCTATTTGACGTGCGGGACGGGGTGGAATGGGTAATATGTAGATGGGTGGCATTTGTAGTGCTTTTATAACATGTTTCTCCGACCATGCCGCCTGCACACGACAAATAAATGTTTGTGGAATCAGTCTACCGGTGGTGATGGCTCCTGGGTTTCCAGTTGAGTATGCATGACCATGCGGATATGTGAGCCTATAGCTGTAGGGTGCCCACTAGTGAGCACTCATATACATATCGATATGGGGATCAAAGAAGGGGGGGAAGGCATATCTTATAGAATGTATTGGTGCCAACTTCTTTACTCTCCCCTATAGGAACGTGTTTTGGGTTTTTTTTTTTTTCTTTCTTCTTCCCCATCTCCCCCTCCCCCCCCCCCCCCCCCACGAATGTGGATTCCCCTCCTGAGATGTAGCTGTACTTGGGGAGGAGGTGAGGGAAGGGAGAGAGATTTTAGATGCACAATACGCAGCTGCAGTATGAGTTTTCGTGGGTGGGGGGAGTAGGGATAGGTACTAGGCAGGCAATTGATGTTTGTTTATCAATCTGTTGCCCTGATGGTGTCATCACATTATGACAAATAGTGGTGTATAGGTGTAGGATACGTGTGGTGTGTGTACATCTAGGTTTAGGGATTAGGGAATTTGGGGGCGGAGAGGTACACCCTATAAAAGGCATGAGTACCAATTTTTTTTTTTTTTTTCTCCCTTCATTTTCTTTAGTGTGCAGAAATAGTTTGAGTTTATTCTCCTATATATATTATAGATCGCAGTAAAAGCAGGTTTTTCTCTCGGGTCTCACTTGGAGACCTTCCCTGTGTGTATCCACTTCCCCCGCGTAGGTATACCAGCCCTCTGGTAGGGACTGGTTTGAGGTGTGTTTTGTTTTTGTTTTTGTTTCTTCTTTTTTTTTTCTAGTTATAGTGGTGTGCTATACTTTTTGTAAAGCATACTAATTTAATTTTTTGGTTGGATCTGGTATTGGACCAGATCCAAAGAGAGAGTTATCTCTCTCATTTCTTTATTTTTTGTCTTTCACCTTTTTTTTTCCTCCTTTCTCTTTCCTTTTTTTTTTTTTTTTTCTCTTCTTCACAAGCCAGGAAATGACGACCAGACAATCTTCGTCGGTCTCATTGAAACTATGTTCATATAACGTTAAGGGTATCAATAAACAATCAAAAAGAGGTCAAATTTTATATGCTCTACATAAAGCTAGGGTAGATATTATACTTTTCCAAGAGACCCATTTTAAAGCAAATTGTATCCCAGCATGCTCACAAAGATACTATTCAAGTTGGTTTCATAGTACCTTGTCCTCGTCCAGGAGTAGGGGAGTCTCCATCGCTATCCATAAACGTCTACCAGTGTCGGTCTCGGAGCATGTGACTGACCCCAATGGCCGGTATATTTTTCTCAAATTCAGGTTGTGGAATAGAGTCTATACACTCGCCAATTTCTATATTCCTAATTATGATTAAATAACGGCAATTACACAATATCTTCATCTCTTGACAGAATTTGCAGAAGGTACAATCCTTGTAGGAGGAGATTTTAATATGGTTCTAGAACCCTAACTGGACACCTCCTCTCAGCGATCAAATATCTCTTACAGGCGGTTGAGAGCCCTGAAAAAAGAGTTGTTTGGACACCGATTGCTGGACTTATGGCGTATTTTAAATCCTAAAAAGCGGGACTATACATACTATTCCCCAGTCCACCAATCCTATTGTAGGCTAGATTATTTTTTCACGGGAACACAACTATTGGAATGGAACCCAATAATGGACATTGGGTCTTTCATCTGGTCTGATCACTCACCTCTTTTTTTGACAGTACAACCTCCCCAGATCCCACGGTCTGATTGGTCATGGCGTTTAAACGAAACCCTTATGCAAGACCCATTATGTCATCAGGCAGTTTTGGCAGCGATTAAGAAATTTATCGCTGACCATGAACATGATGGGACCCCATTACCTATACAGTGGGAGGCCTTGAAAGCAGTAGTAAGAGGACTATTTATCCAACATGGAGCTCGCTTAAAAAAAGAAAGATCAGCAACTATACAGGACGACCTGTCAAAACTTCGGGTGTTGGAGATCTCGCACAAAAAGACCCCAACTCCGGAGCTATTGGCTGATATATCTTTAGTACGATCATCTTTGCTGCAGTCTTTGGAGGTTTCCCACTGTAAAAGTCAATATAGATATGCCCTGGGAAAGTACCGGTATGGAGACAAGGCTGGGAGATCACTTTCAAGGTCTTTGCATCCCCGACCCCCAGTAACTTTTATACCTAGCATTGCGTTACCATCTGGAGAAATTACTACAGATCCAATCCTTCTTCAAAAGGCATTCTGTGATTATTTCACAGCGTTGTACAATCTAACTCCCCCATTATCCTGCGACCCAGACTCTCTTGGTCGTCGTATACAGGAATATGTGTCCGAAACCGCTATACCAATATTAGATGAAAATAGTGGGAATTCTTTGGACTCCCCGTTTTTACTTGAGGAATTACTGGAAGTGATTAAGAATACACCATCAGGTAAAAGTCCCGGCCCCGATGGTTTTACATCGAAATTTTATAAGACTTACAAGGATTCTATTACACCATTTATGCTTCGAGTGTTTAATAGCATATCTGATATTAATGGGTTTGTACCCCAGACATTAGAAGCGCACATTTCACTACTTCCTAAACCTGATAAGGATTTAAACTTGTGTTCTAGTTATCGTCCTATATCCTTAATTGGGGTAGATATCAAGATATATGCCAAATTGATTGCCTCACGTCTTCAATCCCATATTCCCAATTTGGTACATACAGACCAAGTTGGGTTTGTACAGGGGAGAGAAGCGCGCGATAACACGCTTAAATCCCTTTTACTCATCGAATATACCCAATCGGCAAAGATACCAGCTTGCCTTCTCTCTGTGGATGCTGAGAAGGCATTTGACTGTGTTGGGTGGCCGTTTTTGGAACAAACTTTGATTCAAATAGGATTAGGACCAATTCTGTTAAGAAAAATTATGGCACTCTATACCAAGCCAAGAGCAAGAATACGGATTAATCAATCATTATCCCCTAACTTTCCTATTCAAAATGGTACACGTCAGGGATGTCCGCTATCTCCCCTCTTGTTTGTCTTAGTAATGGAACATTTGGTAACTGCTCTTAGACAAAATCCTTGTATCGCAGGCATACCATTAGACGGACAGGAGGTGAAGCTGGCAGTATTTGCTGACGATCTGCTACTCTATATTACCAACCCACATGTCTCCATGCCATCTATTCTGTATGAATTTCAGCGTTTTGGAGCTCTGAGCAATTTTAAAGTAAATCTGTCCAAATCAGAAATTCTTAATATCTCTCTATCACCACGTCAAGTTCAAGCTCTAGGGAATAATTTCCCATTTAAGATCTGTACTTCGACACTTCAATACTTGGGCATAAAAATTCCACAAGATCTTACTAAGCTATATATAGAAAATTATTATCCTCTCATGCAGCGTACAATACAGGACATTAAGAAATACGAGCGAGCCCATTACTCATGGTTTGGGAGGATCAATATATTAAAAATGGATATAATACCACGCTTTCTCTACCTTTTCCAAACCATACCTATAGCGGTCCCCCGTTCCTTTTTTACCATTCTACAATCTACCTTTACAAGGTTTATCTGGGGATGTAATAGACCTAGATTGCAAAGGAGAATTTTATCTCTCCCCAAAACTAAGGGGGGCGCAGGGGCACCCGACCTATATTACTACCACGCTGCAGCAGTGTTAACTAGACTAGTAAATTGGTTCCATCACTCCCATCTTAAACAATGGGTACACATAGAACAGTCAATTGCTCCCTTGGATCTCCAGGCGCTTCCCTGGCTAGATATCTCTGCCCGAGGCCCACCTTCCTCGGTATCCTTTCTTACAGCACATTTATTGCGTACTTGGGATAAACTACAAACCCAATTAGGACTTTCGCCTAAAGTGGGATTAATGACACCCCTGTTTGGTAACCCAGGGTTCTTACCAGCAATGGCACGGAGACATTTTCTGGTATGGAGTAAGGAGTCAAATCGTTGTATATCCCAAATTATTTATCAGGGAGATCTCCCATTGCTTTCAGATTTGATCCCTACTCAGCAACAATCAATTAAACATTGGTTGGAATATCGGCAAATAACGTCCTTTCTTTCTTCTTTTCCTTCTATAGATGTGTTTAATAGAGAGCCAGATACCTTTGAGTCTCTTCTGTTGCAACAAAATACACCAGAACATATTCTGTCTGCCGTGTATGGGGTTCTTATTCTTAGACTCCATACATGTCTCCCGGAGTTCACAAATAAGTGGAAAATGGACTTGAATGTTGAAATTAAGCCAGAGGAATGGGAAAAAGCATTTATTCTTACACATAGTATGTCGTTAGCAATCAAGGCCCACGAGACAAATTTTAAGCTTCTCTCTCGGTGGTATAGATGTCCGGTGTTGCTTCACCGGATATATCCAAATGTTTCAGACCTGTGTTGGCGCTGTCATTCTGCCAAAGGTTCTTTATTACATATTTGGTGGGAATGTCCTTTGGTACATAATTTTTGGGACACGATACTGCAGCTTCATACCCGTGCAACTGGGGTGACTATTCCCAACATACCTCAAATTACTTTGTTATCCATCTTACCTGGCTCGTACAAAAGCATTAAAAAAGGCCTTTTAAGACACTGGTTGACAGCTGCAAGGGCAGTAATACCGCGCCACTGGCGGTCAGCACATGCTCCACCGTTGACCGATTGGATTCTAGAGATGGACCATATTGAGAGGATGGAGACTCTTCTATCACAGGAATTGGACACGTACGAACAATGTCGTCAAACTTGGCTTCCTTGGAAAGTGCTAAGGGAGTCCCCTGAACTACGGAATCTGTATGTGGTTTGGAGGTAGGATATGAAACTGGTGGAGAGATGGTTTGAGTGAGGCGATCCTGGTTTGAGTAACTACTTTGGGTAGTGTATTTAATTAGAACATTACGGTCCCTTTTTTTTTTTCTTTCTCCATTTACTTTTTTTTTTTTTGTGTTGTGTCTATGTGTGTGTTTTGTGTGATTAGAGCTAATATTACTGTGGGAGTTGAAGAAAGGGAGTAGGAAAATATATATCTTATTTTTCTAAATGGATGAAAGAAAATAAGACAGGGATATCCCTATTAGGGTTTAGGGATATATGGTCTTGGGCGGTGGTGGCGGAACTTGGTGCAGGGGATGTTTTGGGACCAAGCTTCCCTTGAGTGTGGGGAGGGTAGGGGAGTGTCTGGGGTCCCGGGGTCCGCCATCACGGGTCTGGAGTATGATCAGGGGTCATCTCTCTCCCTTGTTTGTTTATGATTTTTTTTTTTTTTTGCTTCTCTTTTCAGACTCCTTCAGTGTGTTGGTATATCTTTGTTTTATGTTTTATATATATTATTGTAATGTGGTATTTATATATATATATATATATATGTGTGAATGTATTTATGTTTATATATGTGTATATATATGTGTATATGTGTGTATGTGTATATATGTGTATATATGTGTGTATATATGTATATATATATATATATATATATATATATATGTATTTTTTTGTTTTGGCACTCATTGGATGAGATTAATGCTTGTCTTTTCTTTTTTTCTTCCTTTTTTGTTTTTTTTTTGTTATGTAAATTTAAAATTTTCAATAAAAGATGGAATGATAAAAAAAAACTGTATTCAAACTTTAGATAAAATTATTGTAAAAAAAAAAATAAAATTTCCAGGAATCTTTTTAGGATTTAAATTCTCCCTAGTACATCAATCATGTTCTTCAGTCTTTGTTCAATCTCCTTGGTTTTTTCTTTGATAATGCCCAAACCACGACTACAAAACATGATTTCATGGATCATCTGTTGCGCACTGTCACTGGTAAAATCACTGGATTTTGGTACCACAACCTGAACATCAGATAAAATAAAAATACACACGATGTATTATAAATATGCAGGCATACATCTATTACCTGAATCTGTGGTGTACAACACTGACCTGTTGTGGTGACAATCTCCACCACCTCTCCTTCCTCCACATCCTCAGGTTGTGAGCTTTGTTCCCCTTCTTCAGGAGGTGGGGGGGGGGGTCCTTGGTGTACTCATATTTTCCGAGTCTTTGCTCCCCTATGAGAATGAAACAAAAGGTATACTTAGCACACAGATATTTGAGTCCAGAAATAGGAATATGAAACAATGCTTGGAAGTGGGGTACAATTGTCTGTTTTGGCAGACATTATTTTTTCCCTTACCAAAGCTGGAATACTTACCTTTTTTGGATAAGTTTTACACATGTAGACACCCCAAGTATTCACTGGAGTACCTGTGTGGGACACCCTAAAAAGTTCGTTCTTGTGTCCCACACTAGTGCTCCAGAGTCCAGATGTGTAAACAGCTGCTGAGTGTCCTCTCCTTACATTACACTGAATCTAGTTTGTAATCCATTCTAGTTTGAAACACATCTAGACAACAATGTCCTAAACTTCTTTGAATACAAATTATCATGACCAAATGTAGTTAACCCTGTATCTGGCAAAAACATCATATTTATATGCAAATGAACAATGTTTACTACGACCGATTACTGTGCCAACGAACATGAAAGTAGCCATTTTAAACTGTCCAACAGTAAAGAAAAGCACATGGAGCAGCATGCAAGTAATAATAATAATCGTATGATGAGTGTTTAAACTAAACAGCAAAAGTCCATATTAACATCAACCATGTGATAATTGTGTCTTCATGCGTTGTGCACACACAACTCCCACTGGGTGTACCCTCACCTCAGGGGCTTAAACAATAAGCCTGTAATTGATAGCAATAGCCTGCAGACATCCTCCTTTGCTTCCTTTATCCTATGCAGGTTTATGGGACACTTGTATGAAATACAGGCCACCTGCTACTTCCGATAATAGCCCAGCTCAGAGGTCACTATTTTCTCCTGTTATGTTCAAAGACTCTCCTCATATACATCACATGCGGGAAATGACAGATGCATGCAATAGTGTGATAACGTTTACATTTTTTTAAGTGCAAACAGAACTCCACCTATATAAAACTCACAGTTCAAATAAATAAAAATCGCCTTTAAAGTGCTATAGTGCTGAGGGGTGATAGAGTCACCTGTGGTCCGGTTCTGCAGCCCCGGTTTACACGGCATTCCCCCTGTCCTATGCCAGCTCTGCAACACTTCCTGGTACCTCTCTCGCCAGCCAATCAAGCTCCTCCTACCGCTTTTGTCACAGTCTCGTGACTTCCTGGGACATTCACAGTCTTTGACATTTATGTTATATATAGTGTTTACTGGATTCCTATATTTATATAGTATTGTTTCCATATTTATCAGCTCTGCATAGTGTGTTATATAGATTGCATTATCACCATCTGGGGAAGTGTGGGAAGTGCGGGCAGCTGATTATAGTTATATCACCTGTGTTTATTTTAGGTTAATTTAGGCTTAGTGTGGCAGCTCACAAGGCTTTTACCCATTGTTTTCACTTATATATATGGTTGGCTTTCCGGGTATGTACTTCATTACCAGATATGTCCACAATATTACCTGATTGGGTCATATACTATATAGACCCTTCACACACATATACTATACATATGGTTGGCCTTCCCAGTGCTATTTGACAACTTGGATATACACTTTTGTTGCAGCTGCCAATAATGTTGGACATTGAGGGACATCAAGGGTTTCACTTTTTGGCCCCCATGTTATGCTTGCCCTCCATCTGTCCCCTGGTGATTCTTTGCTGGTTCCTTCCCTTCAGCCCCTAGGATAAACACATCTTGCCACCACCTGTTGGCTGATTGACTTTTGAGCCATTTAGCCACCTGCATATTGTGTTAGGGCAGGACCTGCCACACCCCCTGTGAGGTATTTATGTAGGGATTAGCATCATGGGATCTTTCTTTTCATGGCTCCCCACACCACATGTTTAAGACACACGTATCATGGTAAGCAGTCTAATGCCCCCTACACACGGTCGGATTTTCCGATGGAAAATGTCAGATCAGAGCGTGTTGTCGGACATTCCGACCGTGTGTGGGCTCCATCGGACATTTTCCATCGGATTTTCCGACACACAAAGTTTGAGAGCAGGTTATAAAATTTTCCAACAACAAAATCCGATTGCTTCAATCCCGACCATGTGTGGCCAGTTCCGACGCACAAAGTGCCACGCATGCTCAGAAGAAATTCCGAGACGGAACAGTTCGGTCTGGTAAAATTAGCGTTCAGAATGGATACAGCACTTTTGTCCTGCTGCAATGTCAAAAATGGTTTAATACAGCACACTCTCTTCTTCTTTATAACGTGAGAAGAATGAAGTAGTTTTGCTGCTCATATTCACACAGACTTCTCACAAACTTCTTTCTTTATTATTTATTGTGATTCCCTCAATATATTTAGATTTGTCACATCTGACCAAATTTTGTTTGTTTGTTTTTTTAATTGTAAAAAATTTTTTTTCAAGGCTGTTTTTTGGTAAAAATTTTGTTTGCTTTTTAATAAAGAATTTTTTTGTGTGTGTTTTGTGTGTCAAGTTACCACAACACCATTGATATCTTGTATTATTTAATCTCAAGGAGGTTGCTTGGTGTTGGTGTCCCTTGTTAATTTCACATTGTATTTTTGAAATGTACCTGCCTCCTCACAAACAAACTGTTCTTTTTGAAGGAAAACACACATAGGCGAGTATAATTGAAACAAAAATGCCATTATTAAGGGCTCAGAACCAAACAAAGAGGGAGGCAACACTGGAGAAACAGCAGAAATTGGTGAAGCCTTTGACCCCCAGGGCACACATCAATTATTTTACTGCAAAATTGGTGGCCTGAGGAGTCCATATATAAGGGAGTGCAGTCTGGTCCAGAAGTCCCAGAGATCATGAAAGCAGCAGATGACATCTGTGTCCCCAGGCTGTGGTCATACAAGAGTCTGCATCTTTTGTCAGACCAGACTGAACCCAGGGCCATCACTCTCTGGTCTTCCTTCCACGCTTCCTTCCATGCTGTGGCTCTGGTGGTGGAGTTGTGGCAGCAGGAGGAGGAGGAGGATGGTCCAACTCAATCACGTCGGTCTTGGGTGTGATTTCGCCACTTACCCCCTTAATTAGGACTTCATAAAATCAGTTTCTCACATATGAGGCATTGACCCTCCTGCATGCACTTCAGTTTGGTGGCCGCCATGCAGGCAAAGGCCTCTTCAGGAGTGGGTAAGGCTCTGAGGGACGCAGAAGCCTCCTGAATGAGCCTGAGCGCTGAATCCTGCATGTGAGTCACCTTCCTCGCTCTTTTGTATGGAAGGCGGAGTGGAGGAACCTGCGATTCGGTCAGGCTGCGACTGGTCCCAGGCTTCTCCTGGCTGCCACTTAGCCCCGCCTCCTCCTGGCTGCAACTTAGCTTTGCCTCCTCCTGGCTGCCACATTCCACAGCCTCCTCCTGTGTGGCATATTCCGCAGCCTCCTCCTGGCTGAGGTCTTCCTGTGTATAAGGGACATAGTTGTAGTTTTTTATTCATCAATCACACACAATTTTCAGCTCATGATTGTTGCAAATTGAATGTTAACAAATATAACTGATGATCATTCTGAGCCCAGCATTTTTCATTCTTGTCCCAATTATTTTTGCCCAGTACTGTCTATTGAAATGTAAAACACTTTATTAAATCAGCAATTAGTGATCAATAATGACATCTAGTAAAGATCATTTATTTATTGACCAGAAATCTGTAGAAGAATGCTATACCTGACTCCATCTGGGCTCCTCCACTTCTTCCTGGCTGGAAGTCCCAGGTTGGACATCGGAAGCCTCAGCTGGGGTGGAAGGAAGAGTGGAAGGAAGAGTGGAGAAGGATTCCCTGACTCCAGTGTGGTCTGACAGAAATCGCATAGTACCACAGCCTGGGGACATAAACGTCATCTGCTGCAGCTCCGGATCTCTGGGAATCCTGGACCTTCTTGCGCTCCCTAAGATAAGTGCTCCTCAGGCCACCAATTTTGTTTTTTAAATAGGGAATGGTTGCCGTGGGGACCACCGGCTTCACCAACCCCAGCAGTTTCTCCATCGCTGCCTGCCTCTTTTGTTTATGATATTGCCTTTAAGTTCTACCAAAAGTGAAATTTGTAAGTTCAAGATTTGTGTCTTTCTTGTTGGTTTTAAACATGCCTGTTTTATCTTAAATGTACATTTCTACTTTTTCTAATGCCACCCCAAAAATTGTTATACAACAAACATGTCGGTTTGTTTTAAAAACCTTGTCAAAATGCACATGTGATTGTGCAGGTATTAAAAAGATTATTAATCAAGAATGTGTGGATTATTGTCTCAACGCTCCAACACTTTTGTGGTGCTGTAATTGCTGCTTTCTGTGACAATGGGTGTTATTTCATAAGGGCAAATCCACTTTGCACTACAAGTGCAGTTTCAACTGCACTTGTAGTGCAAAGTGTCTGCCTTTAGTAAATAACACCCAACAGTGCTTTGTATAGGGTTACACAATCACGCCATTTTCAGGACTCACCACATTTCTGTCAGGGTCAGCTAAAACAAACACAAGCAGTAAATGTCACCAAAGATTGGCTTAATTTTTTTTTATTTGATAAAGGTTTCACACATTGTCTGGCATATTGATAGCCCCCCTACCCGCAAAGAATTCAAGGTATCTTAGCCGGACATCACGGGCACTCAGGGAGGGCAAGCCAGGACGGCCACTTTCAAGCGCCGTCAGGGTTGGTTCATTTTGGATTCCGGCTTCAGGCCCAACTGAGCCAGCATAGCTGGCAGAATGTTTCTGTAAAAAATTGTGTAGAACACAGCACGCCAGGATAATATGATTCAGTTTATACTCATGTGTATGTGTATGGGTGTAAGAAATAGGCGGAACCGGCTGGCCATGATTCCAAACGTGTTCTCCACCACTCTTCTGGCTCTGGCCAGCCGGTAATTAAAAACCCTCTGGTCCGGGGTGAGGGTCCTCATCGGGAATGGTCGCATAAGATGGTCCCCCAGCGCAAACGCTTCATCTGCAATGAAGACGAATGGGAGTCCTTCCACATTGTCTTCTGGAGGTGGCAAGTCCAAGCTGCCATTCTGGAGATGCCTGTAGAACTCCGTCTGGGCGATGACTCCAACATCGGACATCCGGCCATTCTTCCCCACGTCCACATACAGGAACTCATAATTAGCTGACACCACCGCCAACATCACAATACTATTGAACCCCTTATAATTATAATAGTACGACCCCGAGTTGGGTGGTGGGACGATGTGGACGTGTTTCCCATCAATTGCCCTTCCGCAGTTAGGAAAGTCCCACCGCTGGGCAAAGTGGGAGGCCACAGTCTGCCATTCCTGTGGCGTGGAAGGAAACTGTTGAGGAAAAAAAAAATTAGTCTTTTTGCACATTAAAACATGGAAAGCAGATTAGACACAAACATTCTTGGCCAACATCAAGATAACATTTCTTAATGGTAATTTTTAAAGACCAAAGTATAAGGTACACCTATCATATCCCCCCCCCCTCTCCTGGGCCATTTCTAACATTATAGGGGGGGAACTCTTGGACAGGTAACCCTCTCCACTTCATTGAGAGATGAATGCCTAAATAATGGGTATTACTTTGGCCAGCCCATTGGACAGGTACAAAGTGTCAGAATACAAAGATATAAATACACACTGTACACATTTGAGCACATTTGGACATTCTGCTATTACCTATCAAGATAATAATAGGATAAAAAAACTTTAAACAGTACCATTTGAAAGTATTCAGGCAGACCCTTGCACTACATGCTTTGGGGAATTCACCCATAAATCTGAGCACAAAAGAGGTGGGTATAGTGTGTATGGGTTTGGCAAAGTCACCAGATAGATGATTGAAGATAGATAGAGAATTGGTATCAGCTGACTTAGCAGTTGGGGGAGGGAGGGTTCCAAATGATTTGGAGACCCCTAAAAAAAGCCTCTGGCACTCTGCCTGAATTTAAATTACAAATCACATTTAAAACCATTTTAGGGGTGTTTGGGGTAAAGCACTACTATGGAGCTGATCAAATACATTGTTAACTGACTACATGAGGTGAATATAGGAGAGCATGCTGGGGAGGTAAGTGAAGGCAAATATGTCTGAAGGACAAAACAAATAATTAGTTAAAAATCAAGCATGCATGAGGACAAAGGGGACATTCACAGCATATTACAATCATGGTAATTAGGGAATAAGGAAAGAGATACTATATATTATCAAACATTAAATACAATAAAATTATATAAAAGGATAAAAATCTTACCTTAATATACTCCTTCTGCAGGACCTGTATGATGTCTGAACAGGTCTCTGGGATAATGATCCCCAGAGCCTGGGGGGAGATGCCTGTCGAGAACTTGAGGTCCTGCAGGCTTATCCCCGTCGCCAAGTACCGCAGGGTGGCGACGAGCCTCTGCTCTGGAGTGATGGCTTGCCTCATGCAGGTATCCTGCCTGCTAATATAAGGGGTCAGCAAAGCCAACAAATGGTGAAATACGGGGTCCATCATCCGGAGAAAGTTCCTGAAATCATCAGGATTATTCTCACGGATCTCACGGAGCAAAGGCATATGACAGAACTGGTCACACTGAAGCAACCAATTCTTGGTCCATGAACTCCTCCCCACCCTGTTCATGGACTGGACTTGTGTCAAGGTCAGGACCCCAACACCAAGGTCGCCCCCCGTAAAGCACGGACTGTACGAGGAGTACGTATACGCAACATGGTTAGAAAACGGTCGGCCGCTCAGAACGAAGTAACAGAACGCACTGAAGAACAGCAAGGCCTGTGAAGAGCGACCTGAAAAACAGTAACAAACGAACAAGAACACAATGACTCAAATAAGTCACGCGGAGCTTGCTGCACACACTGAAGAGCAGATACAAACCCACAAGCACAAACTGAACAGCAGAAAACGATCTGAAAACCACGAGTCTGAAAAAGCGCGAATCGTCTCTCACCAAACTTTTACTACCACGAGATTAGCAAAAGGAGCCCAAAGGGTGCCGTGCTTGGTTCTGAACTGGCCTTTTCTAGTCTCGTTGTACGTGGTTTACGTCATCGCGTTCTTGGCGATCGGAAATTCCGACAACTTTGTGCGACTGTGTGTACACAAAACAAGTTTGGGCCAACATCCGTTGGAAAAAATCCTAGGATTTTGTTGTCGGAATGTCCGATCAATGTCCGACCATGTGTATGGGGCATTACTCTTCACTAGCATGCAACACAAAACTTGTCTTTACACCTGTGCAATAGAGTCCACATGTCACTTCTTTTTTGCTTGTTTTTTTATTTTTTTTCATCAGAGTTACCCTTTCACTGCTGTCCCCTTCAAAACTGCTTTGCACCTTTTCCCAACTTCACTCCCCATCTGTCTCCATGCCCACACTTATACTTGATTGGCTTGTATACTATGTAGACCTCTTTTATTATTTACTACATACACCTATATATAGTTGGCTTTCCAGGTACCTACTTCATTACCAGACATGTTTACAATATTACTGGATTGGATCATACATTATATAGACCCTTCATAAATAAATAAATATACAACACATATGGCTGGCCTTCCTAGTATTTATTTGACTACTTAGATATACACTTTTGTTGCAGCTGCCAATCATGTTGGACATTGAGGGACATCAAAAGTTACACTTTCTGGATCCCATGTTATGCTTGCCCTCCATTGGTCCCCCCTGGGGGTCTTTGCTGGTTCCTTTCCTTCAGCTCCCAGACAGACACACTTTGCTGCCACCTGTTGGTTAATTGGCTTTTGAGACATTGGCTCAGTCCACATGTGGGTATGGAATCTCTTTGTGTAAGGTCCCCCATATCTGCTTTATGGCATTTATCTTTATGTTATATATTACTCATTGATATTTCTTTCTGTAGATACACTGCATTTACATCTACTTCTGAAGAAGCAAGCAGTGACCCGTGAAACACGCTGGTTTTTTGATGCCTGTGTATTACTGTACATCAACAATTTCAAATATATATGTTACCGCTTGGTATGCTGTGTCTATCACTGCCAAGTGGTTTGGTACCTCTATTTATGCATTTCATATATGATGAATGTTATACAATTTTTATAAATTTACAAACTACCGTATATTTACCTAGCATTCTCTTATTGAGCGTTTTGTGCTCACCTCATTTAAAGTCCCACGGGGGTAATTCCTTTTTGTTGTATTCACTTTAGGGATGGAGGTGTGTCACTGGCAACACCAGACCATTTTCTCTTTGCAATGGAAGGTAAGGAAAAGTTATACGATCAAGAATAGCTTGTCCCATGTATTAAACTAAAAAAAAAAAAAAAACAAGCTGAAGATCACCATTTTTCTTAGAAAGCTGGTGGCTTCAACAAATATTTTTATGTTAAATTTACTGCTATTGGTTGAAAAATTTTAACTCCACAATGTTCTTAATATATTGTTCCAGCTATAGTAGCCATCAGTGAAATATTTTTCCCACAACAAAAAAGATAAAGAACATTTACCTAGCTATTGTTGAACAAATAATAAAGCACATATCTTTTATGTATCAATATTGCTTGTAAAAATTGTGTGTACACAAAGACTATAAACAAATTACACATATTCCACAGTGGATAAAATATAATGCCGCGTACACACGATCCAACAACAAAACTGTGGATTTTTTTCGGATGGATGTTGGCTCAAACTTGTCTGGCATACACACGGTCGCCCAGACGGTGTCGGAAATTCCAATCGCCAAGAACGCGGTGACGTACAACACGTACGATGAGCCGAAAAAAATTAAGTTCAATAGCCAGTGTGGCTCTTCTGCTTGATTCCGAGCATGCGTGGAATTTTGTGCGTCGGAATTGTGTACACGTGCTCGGAATTTCCGACAACAAGTTTTGTTGTCGGAAAATTTGAGAACCAGCTCTCAAACATTTGTTGTCGGAAATTCCGACAGCAAATGTCGGATAGAGCATACACACGGTCGGACTTTCCAACAACAATCTCACATTAAACATTTGTTGTCAGAAAGTCCAACCGCGTGTACTTGGCATTAGAGTTAAAAATAAAATTCAGACCCACAGTCTCCAACACATGCTTGCCTACAAATTTTTCCTACTCTACACATATTTATTCATTGAAGAAATATATTCTTTCAGTGTTTCATTCAATTTAACAATATGACTGCAAAACACACTTTTCCGTTATTAGTAGAAAATACTCTTGGTGGCTAAGAAATAACTTGTTTGACCTTTACATAGTACATTTATTTTCAAAAGTTCAACAGTGTTTGCTAGTAGTGGTAAGTCACATTGTTCTAAAACAAGTCCAGTTGAATGTTACTATTTCTAGCCATACCATAATTTGGATGAATGAGACACTTCATGTAGCTACCAATGTTTATCTTTCTACTACTATCAATAAAGAAAATAAATAAATAAACAATGATTTTACTGATGCTACTTTAGAAAAAGATTGCCTGTGTTTTTGTGTGACAAATCAAAGGATTCTATTGCATAAACCTCTATACTCATATTATGCTGTATTTGCAAAAATATATATACAGAATATTTTTTGTAATTTTCAAAACTACATTTTGAAATTAAAACTTGTCTAATAGCAAAATAAAAATTAAGTAACATTACTGTTGAACAAGAAATACCATCTATATTGCACATTATTTTTGTGAACGTTCTCACACCTGTATCCCTTTTGGAACAGAGCAGTTTTTACATTGTAGCTGAGGACCTATTGATTGGCAGTCATTTTGCCTTTACTTTATATACCAGGGTAACACATACATGTTTTTTTTTGTATGAAAAAGCTCTCTCTTGACAATATTGTCTTAAAAAATATTTTCTTAGCACCAATCACATACTACCACATATTACTACATGTATGCTGCCATGAATTTCCACCAGGAAAGAAAAATTACAGTAAATATTTGATACAATTTTCCATTTTTCCTGGCCTAAACATGGCAGCTTACTACCACATTTTTGATGCCGTGGATTGGCACAAAGAAAGAAAAATGACAGTAAGTATTTGATACAATTTTCTGTTTTATTTTTTGTGCAATTTATCGAATAAAAGGGGTTTGCTCTTTTTAAAACAACAAATGTTCCTGTCAGTCAAAAGTGCACATTTTATTTCACAACATTAAATTGATATTATAGCAGTTATTGCACAAGTTTAATTCATATAAACATTCCTAATATTTTCATGCAGATACTTTTACTCTGTGGGTGTAAGAATTTTTTTTGTATGAATATGTATGACAGCCCTTGCATGTTGAAAACCCAACTCTTGCTTGATAATAAATAAAATGTAATTGCCAAGGCATTGTTAAGGCGGATCTTTAATAAAAATGTAAGGTCCACTTATCTGTCAACCCACCGTTCCACAAGTAATTATGCTCTGGGAAGGGGAAAAGAATAATAAAAAGTCAGAATGAAAACATGTAAAACATACTTACTTACTTACAAGGCTTTAGCAAAACACATTTTTTGTTAGTGTAAAAGCAGTGGTACAGTGTTACAATAGCAGAGACCCCTTTGTTGGCTAACTTAAAGTGATTGTAAAGCTATTTTTTTTATTTTTGAAAAACAACAAACATGTCATACTTACCTCCAATGTGTAGTTTGTTTTGTACAGAGTGGCCCTGATCCTTGACTTCTGGGGTCCCTCAGTGGCTCTAGCGGCTCCTCCTGCATCATTTAACCCCCTAGGAGAAGAGTTCTCATGGGGGGGTTACCTTGCGGGCGCGCTCCCGAGTCTAGCATTCAGCATCCATAGATGCCGAATGTAGGACTCGCCCCCGACCCCGGTGCTTGCATCATTGGATTTGATTGACAGCAGCGGGAGCCAATGGCTGTGCTGCTATCAGTCTATCCAATCAAGAGCCGACAACCCGGGGCAGAGAACGAGCACGTCTCCGCCATGGGAAATTACAGGACTCAGGTGAGTAAAATGGGGGGCTGTGGGGCTGGTCACTAGAAGAAGTTTTTTCACCTTAATGCATAGGATGCATTAAGGTGAAAAAACACGAGGGTTTACAACCCCTTTAAGTTTTAAGGATGCAAGCTTAAAAATAAAATACATCAGTCGTAATGCCTGATATAGAAAAGTAGCATGCTTTGAAAGCTTGCCTCTTATTAAGTTAGCCAATAAAGTGTATCACTTAAACTCCAAACTTTCTTTCTTCCTTGTGTGTTCTTATTAAAAAGTATGCTCTCTCTATATATAATATAATTAAATATTAGGTTGATTTGGTATATATGGAAATATAAAAGGGACACCACATTCAAAAAAGTCATAGAAATACCAAAAAATAACTAAATGGGTTTTAATTGTGCCCCAAAGAGTAACGCACAGGAGTAATGCACAATATGACTATTATTTAAAATCATCTGGGAGGACTATTCTCCAAAATACTACTACTTATTGACATGAACATTAGTAACTAGATAAAATACAAACTAAAATATTAAAAGAAAACACATGCAGCAAAGCCCACTATATAAAGCCAGTCAATATAGACATGAATTGCAACATTACAGTAAGTATATATGTGAAAGCAATAACTCCTGTTGTAGTACGCTATCCATTCCAAATATGACTCTGATTCCCCAACATGTTTCGCAGGTGTCTCTGCCTACTTCCTCAGAAAGATAGCCACTACTAGTGAGAAAAGACAGAAAACATCTACAGTGGGTAAAATAAGTATTGAACACATCACCATTTTTCTAGGTAAATATATTTTTAAAGGTGCTAATGACATGAAATGTTCACCACATGTCGGTAACAACCCTAGCAATCCATACATACAAAGCAATCAAAACAAATAAGTTTAGAAATTAAGTTATGTGTAATAAAAATGGAATGACAAAGTAAAAAGCATTGAATTTGCTAACTGAAATGTATTTAATACTTAGTACAAAATCCTTTGTTGGTAATCACAGCTTCAAGATGCCTTCTGTATGGAGAAACTAGTTGCATGCATTGCTCAGGTGTGATTTTGGCCCATTCTTACACATAAACAGTCTTCACATCTGGAAGGTTCCGTGGGCCTCTTCTATGAACTCTGATCTTTAGTTTTTTCAGTAGATTTTCCATTGGATTTAAGTCAGGTGATTGGTTGGGCCATTTTTTATTTTTTTTAAACCAATTGAGAGTTTCCTTGGCTTTGTGTTTGGGTTCATTGTCTTGCTGAAATGTCCACCCTCATTTCATCTTCATCATCTTGGTAGACGGCAGCAGATTTTTATCAAAAATGTCTTGGTACATTTTTTTATTCATCCTTCCTTCAATAATATGATGTTTGCCAGTACTTTATGCTGAAAAACAACCCCACATCATGATGTTCCCACTTCCAAACTTTACTATTGGGATGGTGTTTTTGGGGTGATGTGCAGTGCAGTGCCGTTTGACCTCCAAACATGGTGTGTATTATGGCATCCAAAGGGACCAGACTATATTCTCCCAGTATTTCACAGGCTTGTCTAAATGTTGTGCAAGCTTCAATGTGCTTGTCTAAAGGAGCTGCAACTGGAGCCTAAAGTATCATCTCGATAGCGGCATACAGAGGAGCTCAGCAACAGTGATATACACAGAGAGTGGATGATGTGCCTGTCACAAATGGACTTTTGTGAGTATAAGTGTTAACAGTTTTTACCACATAATAAAAGGTTGCTGTACTAGGAGCCTGTACGCTCCCTTTCCTTTAGTGTATACTGGCTGTCATCTTTAACCAAATAGAGTCACAAGCCTGGGCACCTGTTTTCTGTTCTGTTGCAGCCAGGGATAAAAATGATCCCCAGTAAGTTAAGAAGTTTTTGCCCAGAGTTCTGGAATTCTGGGATTCTGAGATTTTAGTGATTGGGTTTGAATCTACAGTACTTTAGCAAACAATGATGGGGCACATTTTCTTTTTTCTTCCAAAAACCCTTTTAAGGACCTATATGTGTCCTCAACACTTGTCAACTCCTTAGCTACTTTTTTTAAGTTACAATGCTATGTCACTTGTGGTCTCTTATTTATTGTAGCAAAACATGTGCATGTACTCTTTGCATCTAGCATTTCTCAGCCAATTCTCCTTAAAGTGGTTCTAAAGCCTAAATATTTTTTACCTAAATGCATCCCTTATCCCCCCCCACCGTGGTCACTGGAGCCCTGGGCTGTTGAGGGGGTGGGAGTGGCCAGCTCAGACTCTCAGCTGCTATCTGAAAGGCTGAGCCAGGTGCCGGTCCAGGCATATGGGCGGATCCCAACCATAGAGTCACAATCATTCTCGAAGCCTGGACCGGCTTTGTGATGTCGTTTCACTGGAGTACAGAACAAATTGCACTCCTGTGATCCACAGAAGTACAGCCAAATGATCTTTGGCTGTATTTCATCTTTGAGGTAAAAAAGGTTTAGGCATCAGGATCCTCCCTCATCCCCCCTTACACTTACCTAAGCCCTCATTTGATCCAGAGTTGTGCCTGTCTGCACCTTTTCTCTCCCCTCACAGTACCTACAGGTAAGCCTTATTATACCTGTAGGTATACCTGTATACCTGTAGGTACAATTAAAAAAGAAGACTTTACTTCCTCTTTAAGTGTAGTTTTATTTTTGCAGCTCCTGATGAACTCTCCAAGACAGCACTCTAGCTGCAAGTCAGAAACTCTATCTCATATTGTGCAAGCTCTTCCCGCTGGTTCAGGCTGGAAACTCAGTAATCCATGCGATCATCAGTTCAGAGAGTATCTGCATCAGCCCTGGACCGAATGTAGTTCACAATGATGTGGTTGTCTGCTGCCTCTGAGTACTGGCTATACCCAGCCCGGCCCTATGGATTAAAAAAAAACTCCTTTCAGGAATCAGAGGATCAGGGGATTCAGGCATCATTAAAGGAGGCAAATAAGTTATTATGCAGCACTTCTTCAAAGTGCCACATTTGGCACTCCCAAGGGTTGATGACAGTAATTTAGTCATTTTGCCCATGTATTGGTGGGAACGCAATAGTGGTTCTTCTCTTTGATGACCCAAACCGTGGGTTCCTTGCACAGACATGTCAGCATAAAAGGCCCCATTCACCACAAGCTGCCTACAGCAGAGGGATCTGATCCCCTCCACTTGCATAAACTTCTAGGGTTTTTGAAGGAGGGAAATGTCCCCCTTGTGGCCTGCCTAATTTTTTCTCCTCCTCATTGCCAGTACCCTAGCCCTCCTCCTCACGTTCCTCCTCTGCTTCCTGTTGCCTTATTGTATTGCACATGTTGATGGCAGCTGGGGGATTTCCTTGGGGATATCCTGGGAGATGTTCTCCTGGGCAAAACAGTGGTATCTAGTTAAAGGCCATTGTGATGTAGCACAGGTCATAAACCTGCCTAAAGGGATGATTTCATGATCTAGAATTGGAGCAGCTGCAAAGCCAGCAGTTTTGTCAAGCTAGCACTGGGATGATACAAAATGAGGAAATCTGAACACATGTGCTCTTCTACTGCAGAAATAGTTAGATTAAAAAGGCCCACACTGTGTGGACCTGCCCTGGGCATAGCAGTGACCTACACTATAGTTCCTCATAGTCAGATAATGGGACGATGGCAGGACTAGCAAAAGAGGAGCAGAGAAAGTGCACATTATAAAAACTGTCTGCTCTGTACCTATTAGGAGTAAAAAAAAAAGAATATCTTTGTCAGCTACTATCTCCTGCATTATGAGCCACTGGTGGAGTGACAAAAAGAAGGTAATTGAGGAGGGAAGGTTACATTCCCTTTCCACTGACCATAGCACCCCCCCCTCCATTTTCTACTGCCTGCCCTTCTTTCTGCATTGTGATTAGCATCCTATAGTCATAGAACCCCCCCCCCCCCCATCAACTTTAATCCAGTGCCCTTACTTTAAAGAGAAACACAATATAAAACAAAAAATGCAACTGACTTTCATTGTTTATTTAAGCCAGTATATTAGTACATCATGAATATCCCAAAGGTCATAAAACATAAAACCATTTCCTTACCCGCTACACCAAAAAAATATTCAAGACCCCATTGAATATAAATTCATAAAAGAAATAGTGCAACGCAGTAATCAACAAGTGTGCAAGGAACTGATACCCCAACTATGATAAAACCTCTTAAAAGACAGTGTACTGTATACTGTGTTTCACAACGTGATAAAAGCATGCAAAAATAGCAAAAAGTCATTGTACTGTATATAGCTAATCTTCAGGTGTATGAACTCACACTTTAAACCGGAAAGACACCCACTGGATCTGTTACCTTAAAGAAATTTAAAGTACTCAATATACTCCTCGTGGCAATCTCCTTTTAATGGTTAAACTTAAAATCTAACAGCACTTCCTCTCAATTCAAGTATGAAATGGGATCATAAAACATAAAATTGTATACAATCTAGAAAATTTGTATTCATAAAATGTTGCTGGCACAAACAAAGTCATTATGAGTGTGCACACAAAAGCACAATGAGATCAGTGCATCCTAATATAGCACGGGCAGCCTGCTAGTGTCCCTCCTTGTTTCCTATAACCCCTGCCAAAGATGGATCCCATAGCAGCTTTGAACTCAGCACCGCCTCTCCAACATGGGGCAGAGCCTACTAAGATGATGGTTCATGATATGCAACTTAGGTCTGACACTGAATAACCTCTTCACAAATGGGATTAAGTTGAAATGGTAGAAGCATTCTGCATGCCTCAGTGTCAGTCAGGCGGAGAAAGAAGAACGGCGAAGCTGTCCAATACCACTTTGACATTATAAACCAAAAGAACCATTAGGATATCATGAAGAATGCACAAATATATATAAATATGCTGTGGGGCTGCCTAGGCAGCAGTGGGAGTCAAATATTATCTATCCCAGGAGGTCACCACCTCAAAAATAGGTCAAAATCAAAAAAGATTAGTCTCTGATCTGATGTTCAGATATCTGGTGATCTGTGAGATAAGATCTGATGGGCAAAGTTTGGTTTGTTAGGGCCTTACATGTGAGGGGAAGTGGAGTGCTGGTTATCTATATCTTGGCTGGTCTATCTAGCTGACCCCTTCTGTGGATGCTACTAACCCAACCTCTAAAGATATACTGACACAATCTGGAATGAGAAATTCTGGGTTAACTTTATACTAACCAAGTGGCAGGTGTTTATTATCCTTGCCTTCTGGTAAACCGTGTAGATTGACTCTTTCTTTCCCCACTCTCTGGTCTCTGTTAATGCCTCCCTGAAGCTTGATAAAATCTGACTTTCTTCCTTGACACTACTTGTTTTTAATTAGGAGATCTTCTACTGGATAACTGTTATAAGTGAACATGGCTAATCTGAAGAACCAGTATTCAACAGCGAAACGTGTTATTGTTATTATCATTATTATTATTATTATTATACACGATTTATATAGCGCCAACAGTTTGTGCAGCCCTTTACAATGTAGAGGGGAACACCACAAGTACAATACAGTTCAATACAGAAGGGCAGGAGGGCCCTGCTCGTGGAGCTTACGTTCTAAAGGGAGGGGGGAGGTGGTACAACAGGTAATACCCTGTTTCCCCGAAAATAAGACCTAGCGTGATTGTTGGTGATGGCTGCAATATAAGCCCTACCCCCCAAATAAGCCCTACCCTGTTTCCCTGAAAATAAGCCCTACCCTGAAAATAAGACCTACAAGGACTTTAACTAGGGCTTATTTGGGGGGTAGAATTATATTTCAGCCATCACCAACAGTCACGCTAGGTCTGATGATTTGAAGGGGGTGGCTCGGGTACAATTCTTAGGTGGGTGTGGGATAGGCTTCCCTGAATAAATGAGTTTTCAGGGATCTCCTAAAGGTGGACAGGGTAGGGGCTGATCGAACATACCAGAACAGGGAGTTCCAGAGGATGTAAGGGGCTCTAGTGAAGACCTGTAGGCGAGGAGGTAACAAGGGAGCTAGAGAGCAGGAGGTCCTGGGAGGAGCGTAGGGGACGATTTGGGCAATATCTGTAGATGAGGTTGGTGATATAGCTGGGGCGATGTTGTGGATAGCCTTGTATGTTGTGGTTAGTATTTTGAATTTTAAACGTTGGGGGGTAGTGGAAGCCAGTGAAGGGATTGGTAGAGGGGGCAGCAGTTACGGATCAGTTAGTGAGGTGTATAAGTCTAGCAGCAGCATTCATAATAGACTGAAGGGGGCATATCCTGTGTAAGAGTAGGACATTAAGGAGAGAGTTGCAGTAGTCGAGACGGGAAATAACTAAGGAGTGGATAAGTTGCTTTGTGGTGTCGTTCATCAGGAAGGGGCAAATTCTGCAGATGTTACGGAGGTTAAGGCGGCAAGATTTAGCCAGTGATTGGATGTGGGGGCTGAAGGAGAGGTCAGAGTCAAGTATTACACCCAGCACCCTGGCATGTGTGGAGGGATAAATGGTTGTGCTGTTGATCTTAATGGTAAAGTCATAGAGAGGGGACAGGGAAGGAGGAAATATAACAAGCTCAGTTTTAGAAAGATTGAGTTTGAGAAAGTGGTGTGACATCCGTACCAATATGTCATTCAGTAAGTTTGTGATCTGTGAGGAGATCGAGGGGGTGAGTTGAGGAGTGGAGAGATAGATCTGGGTGTCATCGGCATAGAGGTGGTATAAGAAAGCCATGGGAGGTTATCAATGGCCCAGGGAAGAGGTATAGAGAGAGAATAGGACAGAGCCTTGGGGTACCCCAACAGAAAGAGGATTGGAGGAGATGGAGTTGTAATTGACACTGAAAGTGCGCTGAGATAGGTAGGAGGAGAACCAGGATAAAGCCAAATCACGGAGGCCAAGGGAGAGGAGTTTGCTGAGGAGGAGCAGGTGGTCAACTGTGTCGAAGGCAGCAGAGAGGTCCAAGAGTATGAGTATGGAGTACTGGCCATTGGCTTTAGCCATTAGTAGGTTGTTGGTGAGTAGGGCAGTTTCAGTGGAATGTTGTGGGCAGAAGCCAGACTGTAGGGAATCAAGAAGGTTGTTGTCAGTGAGGTAACAACTCATTCGGTCTTGGACAAGGCGTTTGATGAGCTTGGAGGTAAATGGGAGCAGGGAGATGGGTCTTAAGTTATTCAAACAGGTAGGGTCTAGTGAGGGTTTTTTAAGTATTGGGGTAACGAGTGCATGTTTGAGCAGGGAGGGAAAGGTGCCAGAGGAGAGGGAGAGGTTGAAGATGTGGGTTAGAGAGTTTAGGATAGAGTGGGAAGGTGGTCGTAGTAATTGTGAAGGGATAGGGTCCAGGGGACAGGTGGTGAGGTGAGCCATGGAGAGGAGTTTGTCAACTCCCTCAGTGGTAACAGGGCAGAAGGAGGAGAGTATTGAGTGTGGTGTTGGACCTGATGCATCAGTTGGGGGAGGAAGTTGGATGCTGGATATCTCCTCGTGAATTGTGTCAACTTTGCGCTTGAAATGGTTGCCAATCTCCTGAGCGGTAAGCAAGTTGGTGGGTGAGGGCAGTGGGGGGTGAAGTAATGAATTAAGGACAGAAAAGAGTTGACAGGGTTTGGAAGAGAGGGTTTTGATAAGAGTGTTGTAATAGGTTTGTTTAGCAGTGTGGAGGCAGGAGTTGTTGAATCAGTACACATGACAAACTCCTTATACTTGATGAATTTGTCTATTTATTGAGAGCTGTATATGTTTTTAACTTTGCATAATAAAATTTTGAAATATTTTTATGATGCTTTGGTGTTCTCTGCAAGGTTATGTCAATACTGGGAGGCCACTCTTAAACACCCCGTCACTTCTTTATTTTTTTATTACATCATGAAAAATGCCTCCCTCTTCGCACATGTCTAGGTCAACATGACACAAATGTAATATAAATGAGCCCCTAAGTTCTAAAAAGCCCTTGTGCAGCTGAACATCAACTAAAGTAAAACGGCAGATTGCTTTATAAGCTGTAAACTACAACTATACTGATTCTTTCACCATATATATCCACAGCCTCCATGTGCTAAGTGTGCATGGCCTGATGGATATCTCACCTTCATGGACATTTGGACTCTAATATAGTTCCAGTGTTTCTTGAATTGCCTTAGCAGCTCACATATTTTCCTTGCTGTCTATTTGTTCTTGAGGGAACTTTTCATGAGTTTCCTAAAAATAAATCTTAGACATATATTAAGACTTTTTACACACAGTTGTTATTTTTGTAAAGGCTATTCATGTGGAAAGCAGAAAATGTTCTTATGCACATAAATTTTATTCTTACCATAACGTATACTTATTGTCACTTGTACACAGTTAGCGACAAATGAAATCAGAATGCAACATAGGTAAAAGAATTGTACAGATTACGACATATATCTGAGAGTACTGATGTCTACTTATCATTGAATTGGTGAGTAAATATGCTGTAGTTTGAGAACAGTCAATTGTGCTTTCCATAATGCATCAACGAGCTTCTAATTACAGCTTTTAGTACTAAAAGCTTTGTACTATTTTTGACTGATAAAGCACTGCACAAAATGTTTTTATGCTTCAAATATATTATACAATATACCAGAGCTAATTCTAAAAAAAAATGTATTTTTCTTATCTCAAAAACCTAGTAATGAATTTTTTTTTGCTGCCAATGTTATCTGTTTTTAACCTTGTTGCATTTTGAACTTTGCTTATTGCTTTTTTTGTGGCACTAATAATATCAAAAAATAAGTACAAGAGATATGAATGGGATATGAATGGGTCCTCTAACCTGTGTTTTAAAGATATTATCCACAATATCAGATGGAGTCAGCTAAAGAAGTCTTCACATTGTGTGCTAGAACTCTGCAGAGAATCTGTAGAAAATAAATTATATATAAAAAAAGCACAACTGCAAACCCTTTGCAAGAAGGCTAAAAACAGATGTACTCAGTAACTTTCTTTGAAGTTAGATTTAGCAAAGTGTTAGTTTCTGCTTGCCAGATTTTGCACTGTAACTTTTGTGTGCTATGTTAGCGAGGAAACATCATATTGTGACAAGCTGTATTTTAGGGAACTAAAACAATAAATATATCAGCTATAGGAACTAAAACTGGTAGACAAAGAGCATTTAGATTACATGTATCTATAGCCGGGGCTTTTCTTCTCAGAGAAAAGGTGCAGGAACTCACCCCCCTCCACTAGGTCACACCTGTCTCCACCCCTATCCACCCCCTAGAACTGCCCCTAGGACCACCCCTCGTCTCCACCCCTAAACATCTAGCACTGCCCCCTTTTGAGAACAGAAAACCAAGTATTTTATTTTGTGGGGATATATAAGGTATTTTTGTATGAAATTTGTTAAAAGAAAATAAGTAAAATGTACAAAACATTAGAAATATCCAGTGCTTAACAAAAGTAATCTCAGAGGCACTTCCAGATATCCCCATATTCAGGAAGATACAGCCCACATGTGTCCAGCAAGAGACAGCCCACATATATATACAGCAATAGACGCCACATATATATCCAGCAGGAGACAGCCCACACATATATATCCAGCAGGAGACATCCCACATATATGACCAGCCAGAGACAACCCACATATGTAACGAGCAAGAGATAGCCCACACATATATCCATCAAAAGACAGCCCACATATATAACCAGCAAGATACAGCCCACATATATATCCAGCAAGAGACAGCCTACATATATAACCAGCAAGAGACAGACCACATATATAACCAGCAAGAGACAGCCCCATATAACCAGCAAGAGACAGCCCACATATATAACCAGCAAGAGACAGCCTACATATATAACCAGCAAGAGACAGCCCACATATATATCCAGTAAGAGACAGCCCCATATAACCAGCAAGAGACAGCCCACATATATAACCAGCAAGAGACAGCCCACATATATATCCAGTAAGAGACAGCCCACATATATAACCAGCAAGAAACAGCCCACATATATATCCAGTAAGAGACAGCCCACATATATAGCCAGCAAGAGACAGCCCACATATATATCCAGCAAGAGACAGCCCATATATGTGACCAGCAAGAGACAGCCCAGATATATAACTAACAAGAGATAGCCCACACCTATATCCAGCAAGAGACAGTCCACATATATAACCAGCAAGAGACAGCCCACATATATATCCAGCAAGAGACAACCCACATATATATCTAGTAAGAGACAGCCCACATGTATAACCAGCAAGAGTCAGCCCACATATATAACCAGCAAGAGACAAACCACATATATATCCAGCAAGAGACAGCCCACATATATGATTAGCAAGAGACAGCCCACATATATAACTAACAAGAGATAGCCCACACATATATCCAGCAAGAGACAGCCCACATATATGTCTAGTAATAGACAGCCCACATCACTCTGTTGTTATTTTCTTTCTATGAAAAAAACAACCAAAAAATAAAATGAGATTAATTAGGAGCGAGAAAGCATTAGAACCTATTTAAGGGCCATTTAAAGCCCATTTCACCTTTAAAAGCCACAACAAAAACATTTATTATGCATTCCTCATTACCCCCAAATTTTGGTGAAACATCACCAAAATCTCCTAATTGTTTGCTGGAGCTTCAAGGTAATGAAAACTCTCCATTTTGGTTCATCCCTAGTCACACAAATGCACATATAATAACAAATGATTTAAATAGCAGTGCCATAGATGAGTCATTATATGTGAGCATCCTACAGGGGTAAAGTGGTCTGATTGACCAAAAACTCTAATTTGCTTGGATTGATTTGCTCCTCTGGCTTCTACTTTAAAGAGATGTTGGTCTAATGTACTTTTCCTTTGTGCCTTTTCATTTAACCTCTAATTACATTTGTGAAAATACCACAGTACCATTATTTATTCCCATAGAACGTTTAACACACACTATTAATTACATTAAAGATAATCCATGACATTGAATTTAATGCAAAAACATTGCTGTTTTAAGAGTTTTAAAATGTTTTCTTGGTAGTATATGCTAGTATTCTGTCATAACGCAATCATGTGAACAGCATTAGAAACTAGGATGCATGTATTTGTTGTACAGCTTCTCCAGACAGTCAAATGCATCACATTTTCAAAGCCAAATGACTTCTGACATTCAATTTAGGACCCAAAATAGCTTGTAGTGTAACTACGTATTTAAAAGTAATAGCAATGAGGCAGCAGGGTAGTCAGCTTGATCCAATGGATTTTCAGAGCTGTTTGAAATGAACGAGAGCTAGAAAAGTAGAAGACAAGCTGAGTAAATATTAGATACTTTTCTTTGTAAAACATGTAAGGTTTTCTGTCAAAAACACAAGATCTGGTTTAAGCAAATCTGTTTCAACATGCAAGGATACATTCAATTGGACATGATGTGGTATGCTGCTGAAAATCAACAGATTAGCAGCATGAGAAAACTACAAAAGGAACCAGTGGTTAAAAACAGCCAGTCAGAGGAATGAGAAAAAATGTTTTTAAAAAATATATAAGTAGCCAGGTTGTTTGAAAAAATTATTTTGAATAGTACTACCTTTGCATATTAACCACTTCATGTCCGCGCTATAGCCGAAAGACGGCTACAGTGTAGGCTTAAATTGTACGTGTAAAATGTACGTCCTCCCGTGATTGCGTGTGTTCCCTGACGGGTGCAGGCGGCACGTTCTGTGATCACTGAGTCCATGGGACTTGGCTGATCACAGATCTGAGTAAAGGGCTGATCCCTATCTTTTACCACATGATCAGCTGTCAGCCAATGACAGATGATCACATAATGTAAATAAGCTGGTAATCTATTTTTTTCCCTCATGCTTATAGCGTGAGGAGAAAAGAATAAGCCGATTACTGGCTTGTGTAAACAGGACATCGGTCCCACACCATAACAGTCACTGCTGCTAATCAGTACCCACCAGTGCCACCTACCAGTGCCCACCAGTGACACCTATCAGTGCCCACCAGTGCTACCTATCAGTTCCCATCAGTGGCTCATCATCAGTGCCACCTATCAGTGCCACCTATCAGTGCTACCTCTCAGTGCCCTTCAGTGCCATCTTTCAGTGTAATTTAGTGCCGCCTATCAGTGCCCATCAGTGCCACCTATCAGTGCCCATTGGTGCCACCGATCAGTGCAACCTTATCAGTGCCACCTCATCAGTGCCCATCATTGCCACCTATCAGTGTCTGTCAGTACCACCTTATCAGTGCCTATCAGTGCAACCTATCAGTGCCAATCAGTGCTGCCTTATCAGTGCCTATCAGTGCCACCAATCAGTGCCACATATCTGTGCCCATCAGTGCCACCTATCAGTGCAACATTAGCAGTGCCACATCATCAGTGCCCATCATTGCCACATATCAGTGACTGTTAGTGCTGCCTTATCAGTGCCTATCAGTGCAGCCTATCAGTGCCCATCCGAGCAGCCTCATCAGCGCACATCAATGAAAGAGTAAAATTACCTGTTTGCAAAATTTTATAACAATGAAAACTGTTTTATTTTCAAAATTTTCTGACTTATTTTGTTTGTTTAGCAAAAGTAAAAACCCCAGGGGTAACTAAATACTACCAAAAGAAAGCTCTATTTGTGTGAAAAAAATGATACACATTTCATATGGGTATAGTGTTGCATGACAACGCAATTGTCATTCAAAGTGTGACAGTGCTGAAAGCTGAAAATTGGCCTGAGCAGGAAGGGGGTATATGTGCTCAGTAAGCAAGCGGTTAAATATAGCCAATGGCACAACAGGCTATTTTTGCTGTTAGCATCAGCACAAGCATTCACATATATATGATGTTCTCAGAGATTGATTGGCTGTTTTTGACTCTAAGCATTTGCTAGGTGACAGCAAAAATACTACATCTTTTTTTCTGTGTCTTCTTGCCTTTGTAAAAAAAAAAAAAACAATCCCCTCACGTCTGGTCCTTGTGTCACAAAGATGTAAGTGAGAGGAAACATCCTCAATAAAGTTACAGACAAAAATAAAATTAGAAATGTTCCCTTTCCCATTCTATCCAGAACTAAAACAAGAACAGTTTTGACGAGAGCTGAGATTCCATCTGTCATGGGGTTTTCAGCTCTATTTACAGATTTACAACTACACTTGACTCTCTTAATAAGGGAGCCAGTTCCTGAAGGATTCAGATTTTCATTATCACTCACACTTAATCGGCACAATTAACTTCAATGCATAAAACTTCTTTCTTAATTTATTCAATACAATATTTTTAACTAGTAGCATGATAACATCATTCTATAGTAAAAAAGCCTTTGTCAGACAGGATTTGAAGGACAATGCATAATGTTCAATGCTCAAAATAATCCCATACCCATCATTCAAAATAAGATGGGTGTGGCATCAACTACCATTCATGGAGTAGGATTAGGGTACTGCAACACCAGTGAGTTCCCCATCAGATCTGTGCTGCTCTTGAATTTGTAGCTGCCCCCACACCCTCCATCTCCTGAATGGTGGATGGAGGTTTATATTAAACATTGAGGTGTTGATTTACTAAAGGAAAGTAGGCTGTTCGCTTTGCAAAGAAAGTGGAAACTTGAAAGGGAATTTTCCCCACAGCTTAGTGAATGAGGTAAAACTCTACTGACTTCATTCATCCAACCATGAGCAAGAATAAAATGAGCTTTTTATTTTCCTTGCACATGATTGGGTATTTTTGCAAAGTAAAATTTCATCACATTCACTAAGTTCAGGGGAAAATTCCTTTGTAGGTTGCCACTTCCTTCGCAAAGTGAACAGCCTACTCCCTTTAGTAAATCAATCCCTGAGTGTTATACACTGTTCTTTAAATCCTGCTTGAGAAAGTGTCCGTTTAGGCTGCACTGATGGGCACTGATAAGGTGGCACTGATGGGCACTGATTAGAGGAGGCACTGATGAGGTGGCACTGATGGGTGCTGATGAGGAGGCACTGATGGGCACTGATAGGTGGCACTGATGGGCATGGATAGGCAGCACTGATAGACATCATTGAGGGGCACTAATAGATGGCATTGATGGACACTGATGAGACGGTACTGATAGGTGGCACAGATAGGTGGCACTGATGGGCACTAATAGGCGACATTGATGGGCACTGATAAGCTGCACTGATGGGGCTGCACTGATAATCAGGGCACTGAGGATCAGTACCATAATTATCAGTGTAAACGATGTGCTGACAGGCTTACCGGTTAACGGCTCTCCTTTCCTCTCACAGACACAGCGTGGGAGGAAAGGACTGCCAATAACTGGCAAGTCTGTTTACATGTGATCAGCTGTGATTGGACACAGCTGATTACAAGGTAAAGGGTGGCTGTGATTGGTCCTTTATCCCAATCTGTGATCAGCAGTGTCCAAAAGGACACAGCGGTCACAGAACATGCCCAAATGTGCGCCGCAGGAGACGCACAGGGGGCAGGGTTTTAGAAAACTGCGCTGTAGCAGTCTTTTACCTATAGCGTGGTCAGGAAGTGGTTAAATGAAATTAAGAAGAAATTTGTTTGATATATTGGAAGTCATTTGTGCTGGTTCTATTTACTTGATGATGATAGTGCAGTCAAGGTGCAAGCAGTGCATCTAGTTCCTGGAAGTTGTCCGGTCATCCTCCTTCTCCTTATAACTCACTGCACCTCTCATGTGTTTGTGCCTCATGCTTGAACTGGGAATGTTATGGGGGATGGCCATTCTCTATCTTTATGCTGCTTTTCAAATCTGAATAGCAAATAACTAGGTGACTGCTTACTCAAGAGGAAGAATTTTTATAGTTGGAAAACTACAGCTGAACCAAAAAAGGTTATTAATTTATTAGATAACAATATACATGTTGTACTATGAGGTTGTATGTACTGGTATCAGTTGTTTCACTGTATCAGAAGGAGTGTGCGTTTTTCAAAGGCAGTGAAGTAGTCAATGCCATTGAGTGCCTTAATGTAGCACTATCACAATGCCAAATGCCATCCAATTAAATAGAGCTGGAATCAATTTGGCAAAAAATCCCTATTTGAACATTAATGTTAGGAAAACCTATAAAGCTGATTTGTGTAGTCACTGTATTGTTTTGGGAAGTTGCTTGTTTGGTAAAAAAAAGTTGTACTTGTCCCTGATCTTGTATATAAAATACACTTGGGTAGCACCATCCTATGGGTAATTAAAGCTGTACAATCATGAAAAACAAGAAAACCAAATAACATATTCCTATATATTGGCAAGATCTATTGACCAAAAGCTTTTAAAAATTCCATAAAGAAATAATTTAATACAAAGCGAATCTCACATTGACCTGATGAGTTTTAAATGAATAACTAACTATCAATCACATATGATTTATTTAAGTATTATGGAGGTTATGATGCAAATAGTTTAATTATAATCTAACACTGCTACAATGCACAAACTAATAAAATATGAAAATATTTAGCAAAGGTATATATTCAGAAATTAAAATGTGACAGTAAGTCCAGTGGTAACAAATTGAAGTGTATAGGAAGAAAAGAACGGCTGCACACCACAGGAATGTTCCAACGTTCCTGTGGTGTGCACTGAGGTCAGTGTGAAGCGCACGCGTAACCTCCTGGGTCCAGACACTCTGCCTTTGTTGGCTGTCATTTGCTATTTTTGGAATAAAATCGTTGGAACGTTCCTGTGGTATGCAGCCGTTCGTTTCTTCCTATTGATCATTGGTGGCGAGCCATGGCTTGCATCCAGCGCATCCGGACTTTAGTGATTGCTCACCTGGAGTGGCGTCTTCCTTGTTTGAAAATTAAAGTGTATGTTAGGCAAAAAAAGAATAATAATAACTACATTATTATCGCTACAACACATGCACATGGGACCGTAGACATCAGGCTAAACAACCTGCAAACATGCATAATAAAAAACCACTCCACACATAAATATTTGGATAAAAATAGGCCACGGCCTGGTTTATTGGTTTACATCAAAATTATATATAATGTCATAAACTTTATTACTTAAATAACTTTTTCAACCAAAATTCATCCAGAATTCACCAAAGCTCAACCCAGCCACTAAGACTCGGCCTGACCATCATCTCTCTTTTAAACATATTCTCACATATCCCAACCGACAGGAGGGCTGTAAAAACCACCCCTCCTGTCACCACCATGCCATACCACCGCCCCTTCACTGCATGTCTGCAAGTTGAGATTAAGCCTACATCTGATGTATCCGATCATAACGATACATACAGTCAGGTCCATAAATATTGGAACAGCGACACAATTCTAATCTTTTTGGCTCTATACACCACCACAATAGATTTGAAATGAAACTAACAAAATGTTCTTTAACTGCAGACTTTCAGCTTTAATTTGAGGGTATTTACATCCAAATCAAGTGAACGGTGTAGGTATTAAAACAGTTTGTATATGTGCCTCCACTTTTTAAGGGACCAAAAATAATGGGACAGATTAACAATCATCCATCAAACTTTCACTTTTTAATAATGGTTGCAAATCCTTTGCAGTCCATTACAGCCTGAAGTCTGGAATGCATAGACATCACCAGAAGCTGGGTTTCATCCCTAGTGATGCTCTGCCAGGAATCTACTCCAAATATCTTCAGTTCCTGCTGGTTCTTGGGGCATTTTCCCTTCAGTTTTGTCTTCAATAAGTGAAATGCATGCTCAAATCGGATTCAGGTCAGGTGATTGATTTGGCCATTGCATAACATTCCACTTCTTTCCCTTAAAAAACTCTTTGGTTGCTTTCGCAGTATGCTTCGGGTCATTGTCCATCTGCACTGTGAAGCGCAGTCCAATGAGTTCTGAAGCACTTTGCTGAATATGAGCAGATAATATTGCCCAAAACACTTCAGAATTCATCCTGCTGCTTTTGTCAGCAGTCACATCATCAATAAATACAATAGAAACAGTTCCATTGGCAGCCATACATGCCCACACCATGACACTACCACCACCATGCTTCACTGATGAGGTGGTATGCTTTGGATCATGAGCAGTTCCTTTCCTTCTCCATACTCTTCTCTTCCCGTCACTTTGGTACAAGTTGATCTTGGTCTCATCTGTCCATAGGATGTTGTTCCAGAACTGTGAAGGCTTTTTTAGATGTTGTTTGGCAAACTCTAATCTGGCCTTCCTGTTTTTGAGGCTCACCAATGGTTTACATCTTGTGGTGAACCCTCTTTATTCATTCTGGTGAAGTCTTCTCTTGATTGTTGACTTTAACACATATACACCTACCTCCTGGAGAGTGTTCTTGATCTGGCCAACTGTTGTGAAGGGTGTTTTCTTCACCAGGGAAAGAATTCTTCGGTCATCCACCATAGTTGCTTTCCATGGTCTTCTGGGTCTTTTGGTGTTGCTGAGCTCACCAGTGCATTCTTTCATTTTAAGGATGTTCCAAAAAGTTGATTTGGCCAGACCTAATGTTTTTGCTACCTCTATGATGGGTTTGTTTTGTTTTTTCAGCCTAATGATGGCTTGCTTCACTGATAGTGACAGCTCTTTGGATCTCGTATTGAGAGTTGACAGCAACAGATTCCAAATGTAAATAGTACACTTTAAATGAACTCTGGACCTTTTTTCTGCTTCTTGAAAATGGGATAATGAGGGAATAACACACACCTAGCCATGGAACGGCTGAGCAGCCAATTGTCCCATTACTTTTGGTCCCTTAAGGGAGGCACATATACAAACTGTTGTAATTTCTACACCATTCACCTGATTATGATTTAAATACCCTCAAATTAAAGCTGAAAGTTAAAACACAGCTTGTTCGTTTCATTTCAAATCCATTGTGGTGGTGTATAGAGCCAAAAAGATTAGAATTGTGTCGATGTCCAAATATTTATGGACCTGACTGTACCTTGAATACCACCCTCAAGGTCAACATGCCGAAATGAAATGCCAAAATCTGTAACTAGGAATTTTTCCAAAGCTCTGTTCACTCTCTTGCAAACTTTCTCTAAGGGATTAAAGGTAATGGATTCCAACCATCTTAACCTGAGTATTATTTCCAAAAATACCAACACTGTATTTGGCAAAACTAACTTCAGCAACCTAAAAGTATCCTTCATATTTGTCAGTAAGTCAAACGTCTTCATTTTGCCAATATTGTTTCCCCCAGGTGATTATAAGAATGTCAGGTGGGGGGGGGAAACAGCATAAAGTCTACCTAACTCTTATACTAAAGCACTCCAAACCATTCCCCTTCTACCATACCAATTAACGCAAAATGTGGTTGGATCCAAGCCCAAATTTTCTGAATAAATTCTAGCAGACACTCTTTTCTGAGCCCAGAAGACAGAAGCCCAGAAGAGTCAGAACTCCATCTACCTATTCTCTTAATGCTATTAGCCTCTAGACCAATCCGAGCAGCTTCTGTAGCTGCTCCCATTCTAAAAGAATGTGTCGTGATTCTTAAATGGCTCAAATGTAATTGATACAAACATTGTTTTAATATCACTCTAAATTGAAACCTGTTAAAGGTGAATCATCACTGTGAATGAATAATAAATTGGATAAACCCAACCTCATAATTATATATAACCTCAATGCCTTAAACGGACAAATACTTTCATCCTGGCACCTATTTAAAGATATCCAAGAGCCAAGACCCAAAGAATCTGTCTCGCTAAATTTCAGAAATATCCTTACACTTTCTTCCAACAACTGCACATTAGATAACAAAATACCTGACCTTCCTGCCCTCGATGGAGGTAATAACTCCGATACCCTGAATGCTTAAAAAAATTCCAGAGAGAAAAAACGCATTGAACAGGATAGCTTCATATTCCGATGAGCATACTAAATTTGTTACCCTACATAACTTTGATAATGTCTCAGGTGTAATAGGAGATCTATTATCATTAATCAAATGTGTTTTTCTGTATCCTTTCATAGCCTGCTTTATTGAAAAGAAACTTTGACAAGCAGGTAATTTGTAAAGACATAGAAAAAACGATACTCCGGATAGAGTTTTGTTAATGTGTGACCAAGAGTAATTCTTCTCCATCAGTGAAATTCAGAAAAGGTAGACTTTAATCAAGATAAAAAAGATAGCCACAGTAACCATGCAGCAGAATAATTTTTCCAAGTAGAAGCCACCACTGAATTCTTAATATTTGCAAAAATTAAATCAGATCCCATAAATGGGGCGGGCATGAAACCCCAACTAGGTCCACCTCCGGCAGCAGGGAGAAAAAACCATCCGCCTGCAGGCGAGAGAGAGAGCGTTAGCTATGATGTTAACCTTACTTTGAATGTATTTAGCCTTTAAACAGATTTTCCTTTTTAGACAAAGAAAGGCTAAATGCTTCAATAAAGAAACCACCTGTGGAGACTTGGAGGAAAGACAATTTACCGTAAAACATGCACCTTTATTGTCTGTACTCAGTAATATTCTCCTATTACCAGGAATAAAAATCAGTATATTTCTGCAGAAACCATTAGCGATCCACCGGCTCGGCCAAGCAGATGCGCACCAATGGCCTCTCCAGATTGCTCCAAACACAACGATCCTGCTGCATCTGTTGCTAATAAAAGATCACTGTCACAAAATAAATCCGTCTGCCACAGTGATTTCCCATTAAATTGCTCCAGGAAATTCAACCAAATCAGAAGGTCCCCTTTTATCTCCGAGGTCAATCTGACAAGAGAGGAAGAGTTTTTTAAAACAGATATAGCCGTGTACAACCTTCTGGAAAAAACTCTCCCCATCAGTAAAACCCTTGACGCAAATGCCAATTGACCCAATAGCGATTGCATTTCTTTTAAAGTTATTTTCTTCCTTCTTTTGAACATCAACAGCATCTGCATAATCTTGTATATTTTATCGCCTGGGAGCCAAAACTCACCTGCTACTGTATCCAATGTGATGCCCAAAAATGCCCAAATATTCTATAGAAAACAGTTTTTTTCTCTGCCAGAGGAATACCAAAATATTTACATACTGAAAAGAATAAATGCAGAAATGAAGACAGTCCTCTGATTTTCCAGCTCCCATGAAAATAAAATCATCTAAATAATGAATTGAGAATGTGGAATCTGTCACTTCATTTACTACCCATTCAATGAATGAAGAAAACGTTTCAAAATATATACATGACAACGAACAGCTCATTGTCAGGCACTTGTCAAAGTAAAATTTATTCTCAAAACAAATTCCTAAAGAATAAAAAAAATTTAATTCAATGGGAGAAGTCTAAAAGCTGACTTTATGTCCGCTTTAGCCATTAAAGCATTTCTTCCATATATATGCAGCTTTTGTAAAGCTGATTTAAAAGATGCATATGACACTAATGTTAAATCTGGGTCTATCTGATCATTTAAAGAATTTCCAAAAGGAAACGAGAGGTGATGGATGAGGCGGAATTTGTTTGGCTCTTTTTTGGGATTACCCCTAAAGTAGACACCCTAAAATTTGAAAATGGAGGGGATTCAAAAGGACCTTCCATCCTAGCAGCCCTCACTTCCTTCATTCATTTTTCCCTAACCACATTAGGAAATTCTCTAGCTGATTTTAAATTATTAACTAACATACATCCTGAACCTTCAAAAGGGGGTAAATTAAAACCTTCCTTAAAAGGTTCAGCTAACAATGAAGCCTTCTGTTGGTTTGGATAAACTTGGAGCCAAGGTAGCATTCTTTGAAAAATCACTGGCGTTACCGCTTTTGGAAAAATTGACTGTAGTTTCCAAAAACATTTAGACACTGGGTGGGCCCCTGAACAAAAAGCCTTTTTGTGCCTATATTTGCATGCATTTAACCATTTACAAAGGCTGTCATTAAATGCAAAGCATAGACCTTTCCTGTAAACACCTCCTGAATTAACATTCATATTATTGTTGCTTTGACGAAGAAATGGTTGCTTTTGAGGTAAAAATAAATTTAGCCAAAACCCAACATCTTTTGTACCCCACTGGAGTGATGGTTGAACAGCTAGCTTCTGACGAAAACTTTCATCATAGAACAACCAGAAAAACCCGCTGAAGCTCCTATACGCCTCAAGGATGATATTGATGTGTTGGAATAGAGCTGAACTGTTCTCATTATATTTCTCACATAATACGCTTGCGTAAATGCAGAAGGCTTGAAGCCAACTATAAAAAGATTTCAAAACTGACTTACATTTATTCTCATCTATTCTTTCATCCTTCTTGTCATATCTGCGAGAAAAATCCCTTGAAGGGAGTATTGTCACTAAATCTATGTAATCTCCTTGGCATATTTTTTCCCTTAACACAGATGAAAGATGAAAACCCAAAGGGGAGAGTACACACAGCATACACTCTGTACCTCTATTTTCTTGTACCTGCTTAACCACTTCAGCCCCGGAATATTTGGCTGCTGAATGACCAGGCCATTTTTTGCAATTCGGCACTACGCCACTTTAACTGACAATTGCGTGGTCGTGCAGCAATTGATGTCGTTTTTTTCCCTACAAATAGAGCTTTCTTTTGGTGGTATTTGATCATCTCTGTGGTTTTTATTTTTTGCGCTATAAACAAAAACATAGCAACAATTTTGAAAAAAAACACAATATTTTGGTACTTTTTGCTATAATAAATATCCCCATTTTTTTAAAAAAAGCAAATTTTTTTCTCAGTTTTTTTCTTCTCAGTTTAGGCCAATATGTATTCTTCTACATATTTTTGGTAATAAAAATCACAATAAGCATATATTGATTGGTTTGCGCAAAAGTTATAGCATCTACAAAATAGGGGATAGATTTATAGCATTTTTATTATTATTATTTTTTTTACTAGTAATGGTGGAGATCTGCAATTTTTATCGGGACTTCCATATTATGGCGGACACTTTTGACACATTTTTGGGACCATTGGCATTTATACAGCGATCAGTGCTATAAAAATGCACTGATTACTGTAAAAATGTCACTGGCAGGGAAGGGGTTAACACTAGAGGTGATCAAGGGGTTCATTTTGTTCCCTGTGTGTGTTTCTAACTGTTGGGAGAGGGAATGACCTAGAGCAAATGACAGATCGTGATTCCTAGCTATTAGGAACTCACGATCTGTCTCTCCTCACAGAACAGAACAGGGATGTGTATGTGTATATACACACACATCCCTGTTTTGCTTCTTGTGCCTGTGATCGCTCGAGGCCGGCAGACATCGCAACCACCGATCACGAGCATCGGCACCCCAGCAATGCAGTGGGTGCGCGTGCCTCTGGCGGCACATGCGCACCTGCTATCCTGCTTAAAGGAACCGATGTATAGCTATGACGGTTTGCAGAATCGTGCCGACCTGCCGCAGTATAATGACGGCGGATGGTTGGCAAGTGGTTAATGTAAGGAGATTCCAATGCCTGTCGATTAACAGAGGGACACATTACCACTGTCATTTTCAACTGTTGGTCAAACCCCTGCTGCGCCATCACCACCCTCCCCTACTTGATCAGACTGAACTTCATTATTATTTCGTAAAGCTTGAATTAATTGTTCTAAAGTTGATGATGATAAAGTTGATTATTCATTGTGTTGAACTTACCATTATTCAAAACTGCCATATTTGGTTGCACTGGTGGGTTGGGACAGGAGACTCACACCGCACAGAAATTACACTGCCAGCTTGTTCTGCCCCTGATTGACATCCCCGACCTATTCCTGGGCTGCTATTTCTTCATTTGCCGGCAGCCCCGGGAGTAATCCATCTCTTCCTCATTGCCATGGCGATGTTCCTCTACCTTGTGATGCAAGATTTAAGCTCCACCCACCTCGTCCCCTCATCAAAGACTCCGAGCCTCCTTTCCATCTCCTATGCCATCCTCTCTCATCTGCCTCCAGGGGGAATGGGCATGACTGGGCTGAAGCTCCTACGCTGTTGACACGTCTTTTTCCTGCCCTCCAACTGTCCTCTTCTCCCCCTCGAATGATGCCTACCTGTCTCTGAACCTCCTCAACTTCTCCTGCCGGATCTTTTCTCTCCATCATGCGAACATGGCTGAGCGGAGCTCCGTCACTGCCCCATTCTGTCTGTCCTGCTCCTCTGCTATGCTCTCCACCGGCTCCCACTGAATCTTGACCCATAGGTAAGGCGAGACAGCTCAGAATCCATGCCTCTCCTCCCGATGGTTCCGCTCACTCTAAAAGCTGCCTCACTAAAGTCTTCATGATGCCAGGGGGATCACCTCAGAGCTTGGTGGTATTATAGCTCATCTGCTGAAGCTCTTCTTGACGAATCCTCTCTGGCGAATGGCAAAAATTCCAGTCAGGGTGTTCCCTAAATAGCCCCCTAAGCACCTTCCAGAAGGATCTAAGGTCACCTGACCCTAACTAGTCAATCCCCATTTAACCTTCTCACCTTCTGGAAGCTTTTCTGTCATGTGACCCTATTTCATCAATATAATAAGCCCCATTATAAATCCTTTAATATTAGTAAAAATATCTGATGTGACTTCCCCATGAGGCAAGTGGGGCCTAAATAGGCTGCCCCCCTTTTACCCCACATTCTCCAAGGTTTTCTGCCAGAAATTCTTTGGGCCTCTAACTTCCTGACTGAGCTGATAACAAAGTGCCTTTTCTGCTACGAGTCATGGTTTTCATCCCTGCCTGAGGGACTACCTATCCCTACTTATCTCTATCCATATTAACACAGATACATTGATTCATTTTCCAGCAATACTATATTGACTCCCAAGAGCTTGCCTACATATCGGGGTTGATTTACTAAAGGCAAATATCTATTTACTTGCACTGTGCAAGCAAATTTGCCCCAGAGCTTGGTGTGATAAAATTTAACTTTTTAAAGAAAACCCAATCATGTGAAAGGAAAAAAAATAGGATTTTTTAAAACAGCTTACCTGTAAAATCCTTTTCTTTCGAAGGACATCACGGGACACAGAGCCACAGTAATTACTGATGGGTTATATAGGTATCACTGGTGATTGGACACTGGCACACCCTATCAGGAAGTTCAACCCCCTATATAATCCCTCCCCCTTGCAGGGATACCTCAGTTTTGTAGCCAAGCAATATAGTGTATTAGAAGAGGGGCGGGACCTCTGTGTCCCGTGATGTCCTTCGAAAGAAAAGGATTTTACAGGTAAGCTGTTTTAAAAAATCCTATTTTCTTTCTCGAACATCACGGGACACAGAGCCACAGTAATTACTGATGGGATGTCCCAGAGCAATGCTACCTGAGGGGGGGGAACCATGACCAAGTAGGGTACAATCAGACCTGAGGACCCTGTACCGCTGCCTGCAGCACACTACGCCCAAAGGCGATATCCTCATGCCTTCTCACATCCACCTGATAGAATCTGGTGAATGTATGAACTGAAGACCAGTTTGCGGCCTTGCAGATTTGAGCCATAGAGGCTCGGTGATGCACTGCCCAAGAAGCACCAATAGCCCTTGTGGAATGTTCCCTGATCTGAAACGGAGGAATCTTCTGTTTCAAACCGTAAGCTTGAATGATCAACTGTCGAATCCATTTAGAAATGGTAGCTTTTGACGCTGCCTGTCCTCTATTGGGGCCCTCTGGCAGCACAAACAAAACATCCGTCTTGCGGATCTGAGTAGTTGCCCCTAGATAGGCCTTAACTGCTCTTACTACATCCAACGAATGTAGAGATCTCTCTTCCGGAGAACAGGGATCTGGAAAAAAGGGAGGTAGAACAATGTCTTGGTTTAAATGAAAATCAGAAACCACCTTCAGTAAAAAACTAGGATGAGGGCGTAGTACCACTCTATCCTTGTGTATAATCAAATAAGGCTCCTTACAGGAAAGAGCTGCTAATTCTGATACTCTTCTAGCAGAAGAGATGGCCACCAGAAAAATTAATTTCCTTGTCAACAAGACCAAAGGAATCTGACTTATTGGTTCAAAAGGCTGTTTCTGTAACACAGCCAGGACCAAATTCAAGTCCCAGGGGTTTAGGGGCGCTTTAACCGGAGGATTAAGACGCATCACCCCCTGCATAAAGTTTCGGACCAAAGAATGCGAAGCAAGTGGCCGCTGAAATAATACTGATAAAGCAGAAACCTGGCCCTTGATGGTACTCAAGGCCAGCTTCATCTCTAATCCCATCTGTAGAAAATCAAGGATTCTACCTATGACATATTTCCTGGGATGCCAACCTCTGGATTCACACCAGGTTATATAAGCCTTCCAGACTCTATGATAAATCATCCTGGAAGCTGGCTTCCTTGCATTAATCAAGGTAGATATGACAGGACCTGAGAGCCCACGACTCTTCAGAACGTGGGTCTCAATAGCCAAACCGTAAATTTAGCATTTGTAAGGCAGGATGGAACACTGGACCCTGAGATAACAGGTCTGGGTGTACCGGTAGGGTCCACGGGGAACCCACCGTCATCCTTACTATTTCTGCATACCAAGTCCTTCTGGGCCAAGCGGGGGCCACCAGAAGTACCGACTTCCTTTCCTGCCTGATCCTGCGAAGGAGTCGTGGTAGTAACAGAATAGGCGGGAATGCGTAAATCAGTGAGAACCGATGCCACGGAATCACCAACGCATCCGTCCCGCATGCAAGAGGATCTTTTGTCCTTGCCACAAATCTGTCTATCTTTTTGTTGAATCGGGATGCAAAGAGATCTACATCTGGAACCCCCCATCTTTGGCATATGGTCCAAAAGACGTCGGGATGCAGAGACCATTCCCCTGGAAGTAACTGCTGGCGACTTAGATAGTCCGCCTGCCAATTCTCTATTCCCGGGATGAAAACTGCCGATATGCATGGCACATGCATCTCTGCCCAGACTAAGATCTGGTTCACCTCTTTTTGAGCAGCTCGGCTCCGGGTGCCTCCCTGATGATTGACATAAGCCACTGCTGTGGCATTGTCGGACTGGATCCTGACCGGACAACCCTGTAGCCTGATAGTCCAGGCTTTTAGAGCTAGATGTATCGCCCGGATCTCCAGAATGTTGATGGGTAAGGTCCTCTCTGTCTTGGACCATACCCCTTGGACCGCAGCCTGTTCCAGAACTGCTCCCCAACCTGACAGACTGGCATCTGTTGTTACCACCGTCCAGGTAACCGGTAGAAAGGATTTCCCCTTCTGCAGGTTTTCGGGTATGAGCCACCAATTGAGGCTCTGACACACCGCATGCGACAGGTGCATCGGAAAGTCTAATGCCTGAACCTTCTTGTTCCAGGTCAAAAGAATACTGTGTTGCAGCATTCTTGAGTGAAACTGAGCATAGGGAACTGCTTCGAATGAAGACACCATCTTCCCTAGTAGCCTCATACAAAGGCGGACTGAGGGACCCTTCTTGGTCCTTACTGTCAGAATCAGCTCTCTCAAAGCAGTGATCTTTGCCTGGGGTAGAAATATTTTCTCCTGGCTTGTATCTATAATCAGACCTAAATACTCCAGTCTTCTTACTGGTTTTAGGAAAGACTTTTCTAAGTTGAGGATCCAACCCAGGTGTTCTAGATACCTGACCGTGGTCCTCAAGTTTCCATTCAAAGAGGCTACCGACCGGTCTATCAAGAGCAGGTCGTCTAGGTATGCTACGACAGCTATACCCTGAGCCCTTAATCTGGCCAGAGGAGGAGCCAAGATCTTTGTGAACACTCGAGGTGCAGTGGCTATCCCAAAAGGCAGAGCCACAAACTGGAAATGGCGCCCTCCTACCTCGAAGCGCAGAAACTTCTGATGAGCAGGAAAAATGGGCACATGCAGATATGCATCTCTGATGTCTATTGATGCCAGAAATTCTCCTCCCTGCAGGGTGGGAACTACTGTTCGAATTGATTCCATGCGGAAGGATTGAATCCTTAGGAATCGGTTCAGATCCCTTAAGTCCAAAATGGGCCTGACATCCCCATTTGGCTTTTGGACCGTAAAAAGGTTGGAATAGAAGCCCAATCCCTGGTCCTTTGCAGGAACTATCATAATGACCTCCTGCGACAAAAGTCGCTCTAACGCTAGAAGGAGCGACTGCTTCTTCTCTGGGTCTCTGGGAACATTTGATCTGAGGAACCGAGGAGAAGGGAATTCCTGAAACTCCAGCTTGTACCCTAAGGTTAACGTGGAGACTACCCATCTGTCCTGGAAGTCCTCGTGCCAGAGCTCTGAGAACTGTCGCAGTCTTCCTCCCACTCGAGTGAGCGGGGGCGCCCCCTCATGCAGAGGTCTTAGTGTTTTGCCTAGTAGGCTTCTTTCCCCAGGACTTCTTTTGTCCCTGGGGTTGACTCTTGTCTCTGGACCCCGATGGAGGCAGCCGTCGAGACTGCCTGGAGGCTGAAGCCCCCGGCGCTGGGGAAAGAGTCCGTTTGAAAGAGGGACGCTTACTCTTCTTCTTGACAGGTAAGAGAGTGCTTTTCCCACAAGAGATTCTCTTGATATAGTTATCCAAGTCCTCTCCAAACAACCTTGCACCACGAAATGGAAACCCAGCCAGTAGCTTCTTACATGGTGCTTCGGCTGACCAATTTTTCAACCATAGGATTCTACGTATATGCACCAACCCCAGTGAAAGACGGGAGGTTTGCACGATAGAATCTCTAATGGCGTCAACCACAAAGCATAAGGCCGCTGGAAGGTTAGCAAACCCCTGGGCCTGCTGTTCAAGTAATACTTTGATGACCTGCTTAACATGGTCTCTTAAGTATTGACAGACTCCAATCGCTGCTACTGCAGGTTGGGCCACTGATCCTGCTAAGGAGAAAACATCCTTCAATAGGGATTCCATCCTTTTATCTACAGGATTCCTGAGCATCTGAGCATTGTCTACAGGACAAGTCAGGCTATTATTTACGGAGGAAATGGCGGCATCAATAGCCGGTATTCCCCACATTTTAATAAACTTTTCTTCCATCGGATAAAGTGTTGAAAACTTTCCCGGCGGAAAAAAACGTTTGTCTGGGTGATCCCACTCAGAATAAATAAGCTTTTCAAGTAAAGTATGAACAGGAAAAGCATGTGCTGCTTGGAAAGGTTTCAGTGACCCCAAAGCAGAAGAGGATTCTTTAGCAGTTTCAGGTATGGGCAACTTAAATGTGGAGCGGACCAATCCAGTGAGGATCTGCACTAAGACTTTCTCCTCTTGGGAAGTCGCAGAGGGTCCCTCTCCACCTGAATCCTCCGAAGAGGAATCATCCATCCCATCCCGATCCTCTGAAAGGGATTCATCTCCTTTATCCCAGAGCTCCTCTGTCTGAGGGTCTTGGGGAACAGAGGAAAGCCTAGTGCGTTTTCTTCCACTGAGTGAAGACGTAATCACGGCCATTAATCTTTCCTCTAGACCATTAATGGTTGAGGAAAAAACCTCTTGTGTAATATATACAGGGGCTGAAGTGCCAGAAGCAGGTGTAGCCCCTGACCCCGATGGCTCTCCCTGGCTAGCCGTCCCTGGCCCATCTTTAGGGGGGGAGGATGCTGCCGACAGGGGGCCCTCAGAACCTGAACGAGATCCCCTAGTGTCTCTGGTTCCTGGGGTGCTTGAACCTCTTCTACCCATAGTGCAAAGCAACAAGGTGTGAGGTATACAAATGAACACTGCCCACTGAGCGATATAGTCTGGCTAAAAGCCTTGCTACCCAATGCTCAGTCTGGTGTTACTTCAGTAAATGCTGCCTAGGAGAATGCCTGTGTCCCACCTTACATGCGACCGTCAGCTCTGTGTCTCTCAGAAGGCTGAGTGCACCTGTACAGAGTGCCTTTAATAGCCTGCAGCTGGCCTGAGTGGGAGTCATAAACACTCTGTGCTGACGTCCCGCCCCCTCCTCTACCGCCCCCCCCCCTCGAGTTTTGAAAAAAACGAGCGCTTCCCGCACTGCCGACTCTCCTGTCATGCTTCTGGAGAAAAGGCTGGGGATGGGGGGGGGAGGAGGGAGACTGGTAACAAGATCTGCCTGAACGGCTTTCTTCAGAGATGGTGGCCATTAGGCCGCAGAGCCCGGGTGGTATAACCACTTTCTAGACCCCTGTGGCCCCTCTCTAGCCTGGGGGGAACATTCAAACATGAGAAATCCCCCTTTCCACCTTACCTGCTTGCAGCCTGCTTTGAGATGCTGGGACATAATCAGCACTGAACACCTGAGACAGTCAGTCAGCATGTGTAGGTTTGTGCTCTTGGCAGCCCCCGGTGGTCACAATAGGCATAGAATGCATTTACCTTAAAGGAGAAAAGCCACTAGAACTCAAAAATTCTGTGGAATCTCCTCTTACCTTATCCAGCCGCAGGGTGCTGTTTACACAGACCCAATCTTCACCTCTCACGGTGGACTCCGTTTGAAAAAACCGTCAGAGACTGGGGCCCCCATCAGTAGGGGGATCCAACAGTTCTGGGACCATAAAGCACCTCGCCAGAAATTAGGAAGTTTAAAGCCATTTTCTGATCTGCGGGGTCCAGCTCTCTAAAAAGAGAAGCATTACGGGTAAAACCTCGTTTCTTCGGACACGAGGCCCGGGTACCATTCAATTCGGCCATGAAAAGACACTTTGAATGGATCCGGTTCGCCTGGCTTGCCCCAGTATAGGATCTTAGGATATTCCCTTTGGAGCTCAGCACAGGACATCTTTACACGTCCATCACCTAAGACACTGGCGTAAAAACTGAGGTATCCCTGCAAGGGGGAGGGATTATATAGGGGGTTGAACTTCCTGATAGGGTGTGCCAGTGTCCAATCACCAGTGATACCTATATAACCCATCAGTAATTACTGTGGCTCTGTGTCCCGTGATGTTCGAGAAAGAAAACTGAATTTTGCTTGTACATAATTGGATGATGGAAGTCAGCAGAGCTTCACTTATACTAAGCTATGATGATAATTTAATTGCAAAGTGCTACTTCCCTTGCCCTTAGAAAATCAACCCAATTGTGTCTAGGGTAAGGGCTCTTGGGAGCTGTATTTCGGGGGGACATGCCCACAAAAATAAAAGCAGAGCTCCCAGCAGCTGTCCCTGCAAGACTTTTACAGGCCTGGTGATGGTGTCACAACAAGGAATTAAAGCTGGAAAGGACGGGGTAAACAAAAATGTAATGATGAGATATGTTCTATAGGGAGAGGGGGAGGCTTGAGGTTATATTAGGAAAACAGTAATAAAATTGCGCTTGCTCTAAATTATAAGCTGCTAACACAGCAACAAGAAAAATTGCTAAATAAACCAATAAAAACAAAAAGTGTAGCGCTAAATGAAAATACACACTTAGGTGTATAGATGTGAAAAATAGTGAATAATATATGATTGTCCAATATTTTCAATAAAGGCAAAAGTCCATCCAAAACAATATAAATGTCATTCGGTGAACTGATAATAAACAATAAGGACCTCAAAGGTCACCGCTGGTGAAAAGGTGTGCACAATGCCGTCAAGAACATGTAATTCTGTACGAATAGTTATGTAAAAAAATTTATTTTAACAAGTTTCTTTCACAGCTGGTTGCTATTATGTCCATAGTATGTACACATTGGATCTTATTGGATGGTGAATATATAAAGGTCGATTCCATACACCGCACCGCAGTGTCCTCACAAGAAACGTGCAATGCCCACTCCCAGTAAAGATGGAGGCTTACCGGAGGGTTTGAACCCAGATCAGCATATACTGTCGGGGTCAAACCAGCTTGTATTGCACACCGGCAATGAGAGGAAGACCTTGGCAATCTGGAGATGGAAAAGTCCCAGGGGGCTTCATGGAAGGGTCTTCTCCAAAAGTAGCGTTAACTATCCCAACGTATGGCTCATAGGAGATAGAAAAGGGGCCACATAGTGTAAATCCGTAAACAAATACTTTTATTGTATAAAAGAAATACACTTACATTTTAAGAAGATAAAAAAGCCCTTGTAAGTAAAATAAAGGCGGCAGTGGACTGCCGCGGTGGACTGCCGCGGACTTTTGCCTTTATTGAAAATATTGGACAATCATATATTATTCACTATTTTTCACATCTATACACTAAGGGTGTATTTTCATTTAGCGCTACACTTTTTGTTTTAATTTGAGGTTATATTAGCCTGGACATAATGTCATGCTTCTGTATACTTTAGGTAACAAGCTAATTAATATGTGCAATGCATTTAAGCCTTAAAAGCAAAGGATAATGATCCATACCAACTGGGGCTAATTTGTAGTTTAGGTAGATTTGATTGTAGCCGTGTAGCCGGGGTTTTCCCTCAACAGAGCCGGGTCTTTCCCTCTACAGAGCCAGGCTTTTCCCTCTACAGAGCCGGGCTTTTCCCTCTACAAAGACGGGCCTCTCCCTCTAGTTTAGGTAGCAGAAGGATGCATGACTGATACTTGGAAGGTTACTAGCAATGATTGGCCTCACTTTAATAATGGGACACTTTTCTTAGTAAATAGTAAAAGTATATAGTAAAGGTAAACAGGAAGTAAATAGTAAAAGTAAACAGGAAGGAGGAAGTTTTGGATGCTGAGATCAATACAATCTGCACTGGACTATACCCCGACCTCTCAACCCCAGGGAAAGCGGACAATGTAAGCTCTTTTATTAACCGACCTTGAGCTGCATGACCACTGTTGGATTGTCACTGCATTATGCATTATTAGATTTTTAATATGCTTGAATTTGCAAATAAATTTTAAAATGGAATTAGACTATTTGGAGTCTCTCTTACATGCATGTTGATTTCGGAGATGGTTTTAGAGCTACCCTATGAGGATATCTAGAGCAAACAGACCATAGGATGTTGATTTGGGCCTGATAACCTCCGGGTTCTGGTGAGTGTGAACCCCTTGTGGATGTGTGGAGCACGCGGTGGAAAAGTGTTTGGTGGGCGGTGCACTCATCAACTATCTGCTGTTTATACCCTAAATATCCACTAGAGACTCCTATTTCATTCCTATTTTGTTTTGTTCACTTTTAAATCTTTACGTACACAGTAGTGACCTTGTACTAGCCTGTCAGTTTTATATTAGTTGACTGATGGGAGCGCCGCTTTGATATTTTAATTGTCACTTGATTTGAGTTTTGATTTTTACATCTAGTCTGTATGGGACACTGTTCTTACTAGTTTGCGGAGTCACAGCAAAGTGAATTGTTATTATCTTTGTAAAAAAAAAAAGCATACCTAATTCCATCTATATCAGTTAAACTATTGGAATACAATGAAGCTAAAGTGCCTTCATTTTAAAAGAAATGTGCAGTGGAGCATAGGAATGGAGGACAGGAAAGGAAATATATACGTTACAAGCACATTACTTGTCTCATGCTTGCTCCAAGCATCGATCCTTGCCAAACCATGTAAAGATCCTTGGAAATGCCATGCCACTACTTGTCTCACTGTGTGTACTTTAAATGATATTTGTATCATCATCACAATGACCTTCATGGTGGCATGCACAAGTTTGTTTTTCACATAGATGTTAACCCTGTTTTACCAGGTACAAGCAGAATAACTACAGTGCACATTCATAGAAAACTACTTCTAAGATAAGATGTATATAAACTGTATGAACTACCCTTATTTGCTCCTTTTTTTATCTGCTGTTTAGATTATTGAAAGCATTATGTCATATTTGTTTGATAAGTGCAAAAAAATACATATTAGTCCTTCTAGAAATCCAGTAAGCTTGTAATTTTCTATCTACTCCTTTTCTGCACTAAAATCTCAAGTAGTGTTATCAACCCTGCCCACTTAACCTCTATGAACTACCAACACCTTTGAACATGAACACCTTTAATCTAAGTTTTGTATATGAGGAGCAGTGTTGGGTGAACGGTTTGGCCCGAGCATGAGTTTGGGCCAAACATTGGCTGTTTGGCCCATTCATCCAACAACTGAATTTGCAGGATGTTCGGCAGGGGTGTTCACCCCGTCAAATGCCCTGCAATGCACTGCACGCTGCACAGTCCATTTTGAGCCCTGATTGGGCAAAGCTTTGGCTATGTCACCTGGTGGCACCATCCCCTTCTGATGTCACAGACTGGTGCATGCTGGGTCAGCAACGTCACAAGGGGATGGTGCCACCATGTGACATAGCCAGGTGTCCTCACCCCTTACCTATATAAGAATTGTCAAACAGCAGAGCCTGCAGTAAGCGGCCAACCTTCATAGACGGTGGGAGTGTTTTTGTTATTTTATTTTTCGGGGTGCAGAGGGCAGTGTAATTGACGATGGATTTACATAGGGGGACACTATTTTTTTATTTTTTAAAAAAGGAATTGTGTGTGTTTTTATTACTTTTTGACACTTTTTTGGTGAATGGGTAGGGGTAATAGAAGGGGTGGGGATTGTTAAAGGGGTGAAATGTCATTTTTTCTGCAGATATACTACAGATGTGCCATTTTACAGGCAATCTAAAAGGACCTCCCAGGCACTATATTTAAAGGAATTTTTCATTTTTAATGTTGCACTTTGAGCATCAAAAAAGCACTGTTCCTGAAAAAAATATTGTTTAAAAAAAAAAAAAAGCATTGATACATGTCCCCCAGGACAGTACCCGGACCTCCATACCCCTTTTATGGCCAATTGCTTGCATATAAGCCTTCAAATATAGCATTTTTGATTATTTCTGTTCGGCTCGCATAGACTTCAATGGGATTCGCCGTTTTGGGTTAGAACTTTTCCCCTGTTCGGGAGTTCTGCTGCAAAACGCACAGGGGAGTGTTCGGCCCATCTCTAATGAGGAGAGGTGGTGGTGTTCTGTAGTCCAAATCCACAAAAATCAGCTTGGGTGACTGCAATACTTCACCATAGATACAGACCAGTAAGAGAGCAGTGTCACTCTAGCACAGGAAAAGTGTTACTGGCAAGATCACCAGGTGAAAATAAAGGAAAAAAAAACCCGAAAGAAGAAAAATAGCGCATCCACCTCATTTAAGCACCAGTAAGAAGCAATATATACAGCGTATGTGTGTGGTTTTTTTGGGGGGTGGGGGTAGATAAAATTTATTAGAAAATTAGGATCTGCTAGCTCTTCATGTTAGCAATATTCTTTAACCACTTCAGCTCCAGACGGTTTTACCCCCTTCCTGACAAGGCCATTTTTTGCAATACGACACTGCGTTACTTTAACTGACAATTGCGTGGTTGTGTGATGCTGTACCGAAATAAAATTGATGTCCTCTTTTTCCCACAAATAGAGCCTTCTTTTGGTAGTATTTGATCACCTCTGCGGTTTTTATTGCTTGCGCTATAAACAAAAAAAAGCTGACAATTTTGGAAAAAAAAAAACAATATTTTTTACTTTCTGCTATAAAACATATCCAATAAAAAAATGAAAATAACAAATTTCTTCATCAGTTTGGGTAAATTTGTATTCTGCTACATATTTTTGGTAAAAAATCCA